>NC_062551.1:124413745-124719953 GCF_016906955.1 Phacochoerus africanus
TCAATGCTAATGACACGGATTTACCAAGAAATGACAGCAGCATAATACGCCGAGCGCTTCTCCTGTTTAATGTAACTGAGTTCTGATGGGAACACTCAGAGTTTCATTCTGACAGCAAGTTGTTGTTTTGCAGGCTCCTTATGGGACTCAAAATAATGGAAGAGCTTCATTTTATCTTATTTTGATTCCTTTCATTGTGAGTTTGTTTTTTATATTGCTCCCACTATCCCTCTTTCCAAAGCAGCTTTCTCTTCTCTAGCCATAATATTCCCACCCCTGCCATCCCCATCCACATTCTACAATCCAGTCTTATTTCCTCTATCTTTCTTCAGAATGGTTCTCTTATGGCCACAGGTGGTATTGTTGTGTGCAGTTTTTCCCCATCTCCCGTACAAAAGTAATTTATGCACACACATCTATTTATTTGTGTTTCTGTTTCATTTGTCTTTTTGTGTGGTTTCTGTGGTCGATGCACGATATTTCAATATGTCTAGAATGCCCCATTCATATGAATGTAAGAAATATTATTTTATTATTAAAAAAACAATGCGAAATCCATACTACATAATTGTTGAACTACAATGTGTTCTTAAGCACATTGTGTTAACACTGAAATATTTCACAAGGTATTTATTACACCTGTGAAGATTTAGGGTCATAAAAGAGTGAGTTGTCTGTTTGGCCACTTACTAGATAAGTGACCTTGAAGAGGAGATTCAATTCTGAAGCTGACTCTGTAAAGAGATGTTAATGAAACACCTATCATATATTTCCTATTTTGAAAGAAGTAATGAGGGAATATAAAGAACCTAGTACATATCTGGTTGCCAATAATGCCGCTTCCTTCCTAGTTTCCTTCTCTGTCTAATTTCTTCCTTTGGTATTTTCAAAACATACTGTACCTAACTTTTGCATGAGAATCCATCGGTCTTTTAAATAAGGCAAAGTGGTCACACAGGCTTCTTTTCCTTGGGATAAACATCTCAGTGGAAGTGTCATGAATTCCTCCAGTGACAGAGATATCAGATTAAGCAATTTGTCACTATTCCTCTTAATTTGAAGCTCCCCAAGTGGAAATGAGACTTGTATGGATAGATTAATTAGTGTAAAATACAGTGTTTAGTTTTATTGCTTTTCCCAGGGTATTGTAAGGTGTAGTTTCAGGTATTCTGGGACCTAAAGTTTACACAATTAGGAGGTCCTATTTTTGTACAAAGAAAACAGAATTGGATACAAGAACATGCAGGGGTCATGAAGCTCAAGCTTCATTAATTTCAAAGAAAAGGACAAATAACAAGATTCTTCTCTTACCACCTAGCCAGAATCATCTAGTGAAACTCTAAATTTTAGTTGCAATTTTGAGTCTGGGAAGAAGGGGAGAAGGGGCAGGGGTGTTCTTAAGTGTACTGAAATAAAGTTTCTACTTTGTTAATAGGAATTCAGTTTGGTTGTATAAAAAAGAAAAAAGAAATCTCTATTTCTAGAAAAACTGAATATATGAATAAGTAACCAGAGATGCCTGACTGCAAAAATAATTTCACATAGGATGCTATTGATGGAAAGTTTCTACAGAAATTGTGAGTTTGGGGTAATGTGACTTTAGATACTGGGATCAGGAAGATGATTTTGAGGCTTTTAAAGAATGAAAAAAACTTGGCTATACAAAGATGCAGGAAATGGGAAGACCTAGCAGAAGGAACAGCTGTCACAGAGCCAAGAGCCTGGAAAGACCATGGAACACATAAAGAAAAAAAAAGTTAAGGGTATCAGATGAATTTGGAAGGGTTGTGTCTCACTTATTTAACAAGATAAAAATTAAAACATAAACATCATAAGGCAAAAATGTTCTTTGTGGAGTTCCTATTGTGGCTCAGCAGGCTAAAACCCCAACATAGTGTCTGTGAGGATGCTTGTTCAATCCCTGGCCTCACTCAGGGGGGTTAAGGATCCCACACTGCTGCAAGCTTAGATGGGGCTTAGATCCAGTGTTGCTGTGGCTATGACAGAGGCCCTCAGCTTTAGCTTTGATCTGACTCTTAGCCCAAGAGTAAAGGATTCCAGGATCAAGATGTTTGCAGCAACAGCTACACTCTTCCGCTTTTAGCATAAAAGAAATCTGAATTCTAATTTGGGTCATATGGTTCTTTGGGACACTAGTCCACCCCCTTCTTAGTCTTCTGGCCTTCTGAATAAATTAGCTATTCCTTGATCCAGCAGTCAGTCTCTCAATTTATTGGTCTGTTGTGCTGCAAGCACTGTGAGCTTGGACTTTGAAAAAAATAACTTTAGAAGACATTCTCAGAAAAGTACATTATCCCAAATTCAAATTCATTCAAGTTAGTATCCCAAAGGACAAGAGAGTACATAATGGTACAAGGAGTGTAGGAGAAAAGGATAATAATTCTGGGTTTGTGATGATGTTGATAGTGGGCCTGAACTGAATGGGGCCTGGTTATGCCCTAGAATATATAGAGAAACTGTAAACTATGTAAAGAAAGGACTAGAATTCTCTAAGAGCTATAGCTAATGCAGAACATTTGGTTTAGTTTAAAATGAGCAGGACTGTCTTCCCTGAAAAGCCATGGCAGCCTAAATGAGATATCAGCAGTAGCCCAGCATAAGCAGGCAGGTTGTGTGTTATTAATTCTTAACAGCAATATCATATCACAGCAAGAAATTCTGGAAGTGGTGGATTTATCAGATTCCAAATCTTTCCCAATTATAAAGTGAAAACTGAACACAGCCCTCTTTGAGGACTCTGTCACCCAGGTATTATTCAATAGTCAGGGAGACAGTAGATGTTTTGTCAATAAGGTAGTTGGGAAATCAGGCCATTTATAGATATCTCTTTTATAAATAACATGTGGGGGAAATATTTAAAATTATATATATATGCATGTGAAGATTTTTCAACACATATCATCCCTAATAGTTATATAACTGCTTATAATTTATAAAAGATTTTCACAAGATTTATTTTATTTGACTTTCTTGGTGACAGGTAGATCTTATCATCTCAATTTTATTGATAAGGAAATGGTGGTTCATTGAGATAAAATACTTGCTCAAGATTACACTAGCATTAAGAGTTAAAGGCACAATTCAAATACTGGGTTTTATCTAACCTGAAATCAAACTTTTACCTATGAACCATGATATAACCCACTGTAATCCAGATAAATAACGTGTCAAAATTTGCTCTTAAGTCTTTTGGCTACTGACTTACAGCTCTCTCTGTAGTTTCTTTTCTCTACAATCTCAGTTGACTCCTTGCAAAAAAGAGGCTACAGCCAACTTCATTCATTTTCCTTGTTTCATTTTCTCCTTTCCAAAATCTGGCTAAAATCTAACTACATTGATTTTACATATTTTAAGAAAGATGTAAAGTAGCTTCTACACTCTCTTATACACATCCACAGATACACCCCAGAGACACCTGATTTAATGCAAAATAAGTTCATTGTTTGAACTTTACATTGATAAATGATTGCCAACTTTGTACCCTTGAAAAAATGCCAAAGGCACACTACCTAAATGTACCATTTCTATTGAAATAGATTCAGATAATGTTCACAGAGCTGAGCATGGTTGGTAGAGGAGATAGAAAGCAAAAATAATTTGTTTCATGTCACATAATTTTTTGCACCCCTTCCTGAGGGCAGAAATTAAACACTCACAGTAGTTTTGTGTCATTGGAGCCTGAAAAATCACAATACTTTGCAGTATTCATGTTTACTTCTTCAGTGGCTTAGTCATTGCCCCTCCATTCTGATATATTCTTCACAGGGATTGCTTTCTATTTTCTTCACAAACTAAATAGATAAATATTGTGTATTTTCCCATGTGCTATGGACAACCTGACCTCCGGATGAGGGAACCTAAATGCATACAGAAAAGCCAGACTTCATCTGTGCCAAAGAGCCAATGGAGATATTTTTCTCCTTATTGAAAAAAATAAAAATAAAAATAAAGGAAAGAAAGAAAGTTTTATTCCATATCGGCCTCAGAGTATGTTCCCCATGCAGCAATTTTCTCAAATAGTGACCCTTTGGGAAATGATGGTCATGAAACTAATTTACAAAAACATGAGATAAATATTAAAATAGAAACACTGAAGGTTTTACCCTCCTGCAGGTTCTAAGAAACTTGGAGTAAATATTTACCTTGGCTTTTCTGCCATGGAATTACTTTGTGAATCTTACCATGAAGAAGATGACTTTTTTCCAGTTATTCTCAATAGCATTACTCTTAGGGTGATTTCTGCCTTTTCTCTTTCACATTCTAATATTATATTGAAATGCTGTGAGCCTGCTAACATACTGTTGTGAATTCAAAAGAGTACTTATGCCAAAAAACAAAAGACATTTCTTTCTCTATGGCTTCTACTACCCTTACTTGAGTAGCTGATAAATTGGTTCTTTAAGAAGGTTTTCCCGTGAGAAAAAGAAAAATCTGGAGATTTGTGTGATAGTTGGGAAGAAGTTTTGGTCTAATTAAATGAATGTTTTCATCTGACTCTACAGGATAACAGCCCATCAACTGCAAAGTGCAAAGTCCAAGTTTGTCAGACTTTTGTTTCTCTGTATATAAGTTGCCAGACACCCAGGTTAATGGATTTTTTACACTGAATAGATTGGTTGTCTTGAAGTTAGGGGCGGCAGTGTACTATCTTTGAATACTTGTTCATCTTGTTTATATGTTCATCATTTACACCTCTGCTTGGAAATCTATAGGATTATGGGTCTCCTGTGTATTTGTTTGGATAATTTCAACTGCTCTGTGTAGGTGTGTGTATGTGTGTGGGTGTTTGCATGTTTGATTACCTTTCTGTTGTCCTTTTCACTTTGTTTTTGATACTCTGTGGTTCCTTAAATTGAGTCCCTGATGGTAAAGAGTCACTGAGTTAGTTCAAAGAAATGGGCATTTTCCAGCCAAACAAAGGATGTCATAATATAACTTTCATATTTAAGCCAGTCAGTTCTTAGAATATAATTTATCCAAATATGCATCTCTCTTTTTGGCAAAGAGAGAAGATACTTTCTCCAGAAGTTACTCTTCTTCAGATAACGTTCAATCATGCACACTCTTTATCTTCTTACCTATAGGCACTGATTATTGACTTTAAAATTAATCAAATAACCTAATACAGACAAGTCTCTTAATGCATATGCCCTTACTCTTCATCTAGTATCTCACTAATGTTTCAAAGCAAAACAACCTGGCATTTAAATCCATGGCTCCACAAAAATTGTTTTCACAAAATAATTCAATGAATTTGTAGTTAGTAAATCCAAAATTTACTAGTTTTAAAAGATTTATCATGTGTCTTCTTGATATCATTGGACATTGTTGGCAACTCCCCTTCTCTTGAAAGATTTTTCTTCTTTTGGCAGCAATATCTCCAAACTGTTCTTATTTTCCCTTCTATCTCTCTGTTTCCTTTATTTTCTTTTTTCATTTGCTTATGGTTTGTATGATATATCCCTCAGAGTTTTTCTTCTCCCCTCTCTTTAAATTCTCTCCCTGGATAACCTCAATTCTACTTCCATTGATTCAATGATTACCTCTATTATTTTCTAAATCTCTCTTCTGAAATACAATCACACACATATCCAACTTCCAAGTGAATTTATCCACTTGAATATTCTATGACATATCAAACTCTACCTGATCTGTTGGAAAGCACTACACTCTCCTCCTTATTTGTTTCATATATGTTAAGGACTAAATGTTTGCATCCCCCAAAATTAATTTGCTGAAATCCTACCTCCCTATATGATGGTATAAAGATGTGAGTCCTTTGGAAGGTGTTAGGATTAGATAAGGACACAAGTGTACTCCTTATGATGGAGATTAGTGATCTTACAAGAGTCATGAAAGAGCTGGCTTCCCCTCTCTCTTTCTACCTACCATGTGAGAATATAATGAGACAGTGACAGTCTAGGACCTGGAAGCATGTCCTCACCAGAACTTGATCATACTATCATCTTGATCTCAAGCATTCAGCTGTTAGAATTTTGGGAAATAAATATCTATTGTTTGTGAACTACTTAACCTATGGTACTTTGTTATAACATCCCCAAAAAATTGGGATTGATATACAGTCCCAGTGATTGGTCTTTCTATCCCCCCATGCACACTGCTTCTTGTCTATTCATCTCTAAGATCCATTTTATATATCACTTCCACTGGGAATACCACCAATTTCTCTAGATAAGTACTCCTGTATAGGGCTAACCTACCTCTGCATTGGCAAAGTTTGTTTATTGCCTGTTTACCTCAACTGAAATGCAAGTTCTAGAAGGCAGACCCTAGTGCCCAACAAAAGATTGGACATAACATACATATTGAAAAAAATCTGTATAAATAAATGAACTCATTAAAAGATTTTATGATTCTATTTTTGTTTTTTTTTGTCTTTTCTAGGGCCACTCCCATGGCACATGGAGGTTCCCAGGCCAGGGGTCTAGTCGGAGCCGTAGCAGCCGACCTCTGCCAGAGCCACAGCAATGCAGGATCCGAGCCATGTCTGCAACCTATGCCACAGTTCACGGCAATGCCGGATCCTTAACCCACTGAGCAAGGCTAGGGATTGAACCCATCACCTCATGGTTCCTAGTCAGATTCGTGAACCACTGCGCCACAACGGGAACTCCTATGATTCTATTATTTATCTATAAATGCCACTATTATACAGGTTGGGAAATTGAAGCTTACTATAGACTAGCTGTCACTTAATATGATATCTTTTGTGAGTTTCTTATTATATCACCCTTTATCTCCTAATGTAGTATGCAGTTTATAAACAAAATGAATGTATCTCATTTGAAATGATAGACTACTTTGAATTAGGTAAAATGTCTGAGAATTCTGATTATTTTGGCAGAGAACTGATATTACTATAATGTACAATACTATTATTTTCTTGGTCCTCCTTCCTACTCCCACAATGGTTGTTTTCCGCAAAACTCTCCAAATAGCCATGTTACTACTAAAGGACGAACCTACAAGTGCAGTTTTCTAGCAGATTCCAATGAGAATAAATGGCCTCTCCTTTTCCAGGCTGTTTTCTTCTTAATCATTGAAAGAGAAATGGTCTCTGTGAATATCAACAGTTTGTTAATTTCATAGTTTTCCAGGTAGAACACTTAATTTTTATCTTCTATGTTTGGATATAATCAGGGTTGTAATTCAAGAATGGTTACAAGCAAAGTAGGCTCTGCTACAAACGAATGTTTTCAGTGAGTACAAATCTTCTCTTGATATCTATACATTTTTTTCTGTTTTTAATTAAACTGTCATCATAGACTTTTAAAACTAAGAACTTCAGAGATCATTTATGTGATTCTTTTTTTCCCTTATTTTCTCATTATTCTACAAGTAAATAAACTAAAAGCTTCAGAATATAAATTATATACAATTAGTATTTGAGTCAAAGTTTAGAATATTTGACACATTAGCAAGAGTGAAAGTTTTATGTAGACACCTATGACACTAAATTCAGATGTATTTGCCCATTTTACTGTCTTTGGAATAGCATTCAACTGATTGATCATTACCACTCCTTTTTTTTTTTTTTTTAGGGCCTCATCTGTACCACATGGAAGTTGCCAGGCTAGTGGTCAAATTGGAGATATAGCTGCCGGCCACAGCCACAGCCACAGCCACAGCCACAGTAATGTGGGATCTGAGCCATATCAGCAACCTACACCACAGCTCAGAGCAAGCTTGATCCTTAACCCATTGAGAGAGGCCAGGGATTAAACTTGCATCCTCATGGATACTAGTCAGATTCCTAACCCACCAGGCCACAATGGGAATGCCCCAGCCCTCCTTTTTAATACGAGCTTTTCTCTAATTTCCAATGAATACATTTTCTGGTTTTCTTACAAATCTCCTAATTATTGCATCCTAGTCCCTCTTATAGGATTTTTCCGCACTTCCTAAACAGGAAGTTGGCAGTCTCACTTCAGTGTCTTTTTTTTTTTTTTTGTCACTCATGATTACCTTTGGCTATTACTTTTCAGTGGTTTGGAACTTGGCAATGGAAACATGGTCCATCCAGTTATACAAGGCAGAAAACTTAAGACTTCTTCTACAGCTCTGATTTCCTTCTTCCTCATATCTAACACATCACTGATCCAGTTGGTTTTAAGTCCTGAAAAGCACATCCAAATAGATTTTATTCTCTTTATCGCCATCCTCACTACCCTATTCTAAACCACCAAAGTATATTTTTAGGACTATTGCAATCTCCTGGGTGATACTGGCCCACTACATATTTGGCCCCTGGCTGTCCATTCTCAGTAGGAGATCAGAATAAACTTTTGAACATCAGCTCTCTTCATGTGCAAAAACAACATGTACCACCACACATATATATTTAAAGTTAAAATCTTTAAAACCCATAAATGGCTCCCCATCATCTTCATAATACAAATAAAAATTCTTCACCAGTACTAGAAGTAAATCAACAGTTTGCTCCCCCCATTCTCTCTTTTTGTCTTAGATTTTCTCTGTATTCCATCTCCTGTATTGGTCTTTCATGTTTTAAACACACATGCTAGTTTCTCCATGATTTAACTGTCTTTATATGCTGTACCCAGTGCTTGAAACACCTGCTCTCAGCCTTTTTCCTATTATTTTTTTAGTTCTATTTGGCAGTAAAGCTATTTTTTTAGTTACAAATTTTGTCTGGACCCAGGTAGATAGTATACAAATTTTAGTTTCACCATGTGATAGTTGTATAACTATGGATAAATTACTACATTTTTTTTTCTTCAATCTCCTCTCTTGAAGTATGAGGATAATAAACTAGCCAGTCTTTAGAGTTATTGTGAGAATCAAATGGATTAATTAACAGAAAGTACTCAGAAGGGTGCTTGATATACTTCTCAAACACATGTTCAATAAAAATGTGATTATTATCATTATATTCATTATCATCATATATCATCATTTGGAGCATCATCATCTTCATCATCCAAGTGTAAACAGAATTTCCATTGGAAACATTTCTTGACCTCTGAGTTAAACCATTTTTTCCTTTTTGTATCTCTACTTCTTAGCTCTTGTCACAGTTGATAAGAAAGGCCTATTTCTCCCTTGCTAGCCTATATTCTCTATGAAGTTAATAATCGTGTCTTAGCACATGTAGGGCACAAACTGATAGGCAATAAATATGTGTTAAATGAATGTATAAACAAGTGTCATACTTTCTAAATACTAATAATGACATATTTTCAAACCAATCTTTCAAATACATCATATCTCTAACACTGTAAAGCATTCTGGGCAAAATACATCAAGAAGATTCAAACAATGGAAAATTTAAAAGTATCAAATGGAGAAATTATTGATTACATGTGAAGTAATTATGTTGAAAAGTATTTGTGTTCATCATTCATAAAAATATAAAATAATAGAAAAAAGAAGCTTGAAACTTTAAATCAAATCGAGGCACTAGAATAAGAGAAAACACTCTCTATACACTAAATCTTAAAAAAAATACAATAAATGATGATAATACTATTTTTCAGGCTTTAGTAAACATATGTAGCTCTGTTCAAGAAATAATACAAGTTAACTATACAGATTTAGCTAATTTTCAAGTATATCTAGGGATGGTAATTATCTATAGATAAATGAAAGGCAGATATGCAGAAAGGTATTTTCATTTTTTGTCTTTTTTTTTTGTCTTTTTGCCATTTCTTGGGCCACTCCCACAGCATATGGAGGTTCCCAGGCTAGGGGTCGAATCGGAGCTGTAGCTGCAAGCCGTAGCTGCAAGCCTACGCCAGAGCCACAGCAACGCAGGATCCGAGCCGCATCTGCAACCTACACCACAGCTCAGGGCAACGCTGGATCTTTAACCCACTGAGCAAGGGCAGGGATCAAACGTGCAACCTCATGGTTCCTAGTCGGATCCGTTAACCACTGCGCCACAATGGGAACTCCCAGGTGTTTCCATTTTAAAGAACAGCCTCGCACTATCACAAGACACACCAGGATAGTCTGACTGTGTTCACCAAAATGTCATCAGGCTTCTACCTCAATTTTTAAAAATTACAATATGCACTCCCAATACTTATTTATTTATTTTTATGAATTTTACTGTAAAATATTATATGTATTATAAAACAGATTCTTCCAAAATAGGGCGAGGTAAAAAATTAACCGCCAAATTTTAATAATTTATTTTCATGCCCTAATGGATTATGTGGCAATATTCCTGGACATGGTGTACCCACCTTGAAGACTCCTGGTGTGACACATGGAACACAGGACTGGAATGTGCCCCTGAGCTGATCCACATGAATTTTTCTTCTTTTTTTTTTAAACTACAATCATTGCCCCTTCTCAGTAGAATCTTTTCAAAGATGCTAATTCCATTATGCATTTCTTATCCTTTTCCAACTTTCTACTTGTCTCTAATGAAAAAGAAAAGTGATTTAAACTTGAGAGCTGTGGTACATTTTATTCAATATCAGGAATTTATTAAAAAGAATCAAGGCTGTACTTTCTTCAAATTAAGGTACTCCTTGTGGTTCATTTCCAGTGATAGGTAATCCCCTTCTCAAATCACTTTGCTGGGAACATTGGTATTTGATAAATACATTTGCAGCAAAGAGTTATCTTCAAACTCCACTCTCATCAGGCATTGCCCCGCCACAAAATATGATCAAAGATTAAGGACTCTGGGGACTCATGAGCTCTGAACTCATCAGCCTCGAAACCTACTATAAATTATCCAAATGAGGCACTTGGCAAGATTCTTAACTGATTGTGCTATTCGGAACACCTCCATTTCAATTAGAGGTAACCATGATACACGACAGCACAGAACAAAACTAATAATTCTCACTGATGTCAGGGAAGGTTATAGGACTTCAGGGATTTACCGCAAGTATTTCAAGACATGCATGTACACGGCAGCATTTCTGGTCTGTGTGTCTGGTTTTTGAATAAGAGGGTTTTATTTCAGTTTCCTTACTTATACCATATTGGTTCAGAGCATAATCATATATAAAAGTCTAGTTGGCAGGGAAAATTGGTATGTTAAGGACTGAAAAACTCAATGCCAAACCCCCAAATTCTGAATACTTCAGGAGTTGAGATTTGTCTTCAATTTTAATCTTGAGCCTGGTCAAACAACGCACAAGCAGATGAAACAGCTAACACTCAGAAGAAGTTAAAAGATTCAAGGGTCAAAAATATCTATTCTTCCTGGACCAGTAGAAATCTTGAAATCTCCACTTAACGTTATATCTTAAAGCCAACTTTAACTGGTTGTATCTGAGCAGTATACCAAATCAGCCAACATACCTATTTCCCTAACTTTAAAATGGTCCTGAGGATTAACTCCCTCGAATTTCGGGAGTTTTATCAAAAAGAAAAGTATACAATTACTTTCCAAAAACAAACCCTGAGATTTGAGGAACAAGGCATGCCACGAACCAATAGAAAGCATTTTGATTAAATGATCTTGGCATAAATATAGAAGTCACAAAAACCTGTTTTTTTTTTTTTTGTCCTAACTAGACTAACTACCAACTTTATGGCTTGGATATCTTTTTTCTTGACTCTAATTTAAAATCTTGAACTCCTTACCCTTTCCTCTAGATGAGAAATGTTATGAGAATTTATTCATTTTGTTAATTAATTCAGAAAATAAGTATTGAGTATCTACTATCTAGAAAACATTTTATTAACTAAGATGGCAGAATACAAGAGTGAAAAAGCCATTCTTCATCATTTCAAAAAGCTTTTGTAGCAGAAGAGATATTTAAAAAAAATAAAAACTAGCATCCCCTGTTATGATATGATAAAAAAGACACAATGGAAATATATTTTTGTAGAATAAAAGACAGAGGCTATTTCTTCCTTTAGGTGCAAATATACTAAGGTTGTGAGTGGATGCTATGAGAGTGTGCAGACAAATGGGGTAATCTGTTTTCTAGAAAAGTTTTTTTTTTAATAATAAAAGCTTGATTAAAAATTGATATGCTTTTTATTATCACCATACACTAGAAATTTTAGACAATATCAGTGGTAAAATGCTTCTCCCCATGGAGGTGGACCACTTTAATCACCACGCTCCCACCTTGGATGTTTCACTCCAGGCAAGTTTCCGTTATAAAGAGAAAGACTACTTTTTTTATGTTTGCCTGCTGGCAGCTATTAAGCCTCACCCTTCCTTTTTTCCACAGATGCCACATATTTAGGCAAGCTGATATGAAAGCCTAGGTATTCCCTTCTTTGGCACAGCCGGGAAGTTGAAACCATGCAGTCTTCTGCACATGCATGCAATACCTCATTCCAGCTACATCTCCTAAACATAAAAATCTCAAATCAGTCTCCCGTTTTGTTCTTTCAATCAATTTTCATATCTTCTTGGGAACCACTTGCTCTTCCTAAAAAGCTTCATTATGTAAAAAATAAATCTTTTCATGGTCTCTTGGTGTGTATGTGCATGTATGTGGTATTGTCAGTTTTGAAATTTATGGCAAATTTTATGTGACCATATAAAGTGGCCATAACAGATTCATAGAGTCAAGAATTGGAAACACCACTTAAGTCATAATTGAGAAATATCTGAAAGTAGAAATATGATACAAAAAGAAAAAATCTATTACTATTATCATCTGATTTCTCATTTCATATAGAGTTTGCTTCATTTAGAGTTTGTCTTCTCCCTAGGGCCTCCATCCTTCCTTCATTGGACTGTCTCTCTCCTTTACTATTTAGTCTTTGCAGAATCCCTGCTTCATTATGCCAGGTCCCTTTACCAGGTCCCATGTGCCAGGCCCCTGTAGTTGAACAAGTAATTCCTATTCATCCTAAAATTGTACATACTTATAGGCAAAAACAAAACAAAATAAAACAAAAAGCCAAAAGAACTCTTTCTTGCTTGCTAAAACTGATAACTTGCCATAATATAATCCATTGGTTTATTGTGTGTTCTCTCAGTGTGAAGATGTGAAAGTAGGAAGCTAGGAACACAGCTGAGTGCTGCTCTGTGTTCCACTTTCAGGATGCATGTCATCACAACTGATTATGTTTCCTTTGGCCTGCAATATCAACCAAAGTTATTAGAGCAGCAGGCAGTTCAGCTCCATCTTCTAACTCTGTCTTACTTACTAAGAAATGGAGGAATGACTCATATACATGGCTAGCCCAGCCAATGCCCAGTAGAGGAAGAGGTCATCTTTGGGGGCAGTCACTAATTATTAAAAAAAATATATATACATATATATATACTCACACACATACACACACATATATATATGTGTATATATATATATATATATATATATGTAAAATCAAACATGTGCAGAAGTAAAGAGAAGTCTATAAAATTTAAATATATATATACATATATATACACTCATCTTAAAATTCAATTTCAATCCTAAATCAGATTGTACAGATGAGAATTCCTGCAAGGTTGATTCCATCCTCCTTGAATGATTGACTACAATGAACTTTATTTTACAGACAATGATAATGTACTGTTTTTGAGTATGAAAATCATCTGCTGCAGATAAGTTCTATCATCTTGGGATTTTTTTAAATAAGTAAACAATGATGAAAGAAGATTCAAGAATTTTTATAATAGTAGATGGAATGACAGCAATAGAAATGAAAACAAAGTATCAGGTGTAAGAGACATTGTGGAAGAGAACTTGATAGCTAAATAAGATGGCTTAAAGATTTAGGCATGGCTAACAAAAACAGGGAAAAAGCCAGAGGAAGTGACTGCTTAGGGTAGAAGATAATGAATTCAACATTGGAAGTGAAAATTTGATGAATTAGATAATAAATGTCAAAATCCTCTAATGAAAGCACTTTATAAATGTATGTTTTCATTTTTTCATCTTTTTCATCAGTATATTATATAATCATAATAATGTGTACACTACCCAAGGAAAATATTTAACTTCACACCAAATAGGTAAACTAGTAAGTACATTTTAAAGGAATTATATTCTATTTGGTAACAGCTTAACAGCTAATGCAGTGGAAGTTTTGTTTCATGCAATGCTTATTGCAGAAGTTAAAATGCTATACTAAACTGAAATATGCATGCCCAACTACAGTAGAGCTAGCTTTTTCTTTTTCCTTTTAGACTCTTGTCCCCCAGGACTATTATGCATGTTTTTATCCTAAACATATCAATGGACAGACTTTAGTAAAGTCTTCTTTGCATCACCAAGCATTGTTAAAGGAACATTGCAAAGGGGATTCATCAGTGGTTTTTAGGGTTGCAGCATGAGTTATTTCATGCCATGTTGCAAAAGCCCATGAATGATTTGGTCATCAAAATACTCGGGAATTATGTAACTCTTATATTGGACGGATAAATCAACTGACCTGAAGAATGATGACAGTGCCTTCTAGTAAAGTCAACACAAGGAAGTCTTAAGCCAGTTAGACTAGACAGTCAAACACATACATACATTTTCTGTAGCTTAAGTATAAAGCAATTGCTACTTATACACATAATGTATTGAAAACATGTTTTTTGACAGTAAAGATACAAAGATGTTAATTATGTATTTCATATCTTCACTTTAGCTATGGAAAAGAGTTTAAATCTACCATCCTGTGACTTAGGGGAATATAGTACATAATACAGCACTTAATGATACACTCTTTATACAATACAACATCTTAGTTTTATGAGTATTTTGAGGGCAGACATCTTGTTTTGTGATTCTCTTAAACATTTCACAGTGTGCTCCCTCTACCACTGTGGGGGAAGAACATGGTAAACTTCAACTAAATGTTTACTAGAGAATATAGATTAATAGTCAATTAGCCTTCTCTTCAGATTATTACCATTTGAGCAGTAAGAGCATTAGAGCTGAGAAATGCTTCCTGAATTTATACAGTTTTTAAAACAGAAAATAATAATATTTTACTGATTAAAGTTACCTCAATTTTCATTGAGGTAAGGTTAGAGAGTGGACTATATGTTATGTGTTACCACCTTTGAATGTTAGTACTGGGTGAGAACTCAAAGAGGATCCAAAGAAGGAAAAATGAGTAGTTCAGCAAGTCTGCTCTGAAATGGATATAATATCAATAAGATGTGTATATCATCTACCTTAAAACACCATAGAATGAAGACACATCATCAATTTATGAATATTTGAGAAGAGGAACACCAACACATAAAAGAAAACAACCAATTATATGAGACTTCTGATCATCTTAAAAATCTTTAAACAAAAGTTTTTCATGTTATATTTGCTCAGCAATCTTGTCTTGGTGGAAAATACCAACCAACATATTTCCAATTAATAACAATAAGCCTTAAAGTTTCAAGTGTTCCAAAGCCCACCCTGTACCCATTTGTACAAATGTTGACCATATGTGATTGTCTGAAATCTATTGAGTTTTTGAAGCAAATTTCAAATTTTGTAACTGATGGTTTTGACCTTGACGATGGCTTTATGTTAGACTTCATAAAGCTAACTAGACTCCACAGCCTGCACTGTTAAACCTTACTCTCACAGCACAGATGAGCAAAGATAAATAAATAAATGAAGGCCTGAGGCAGCCACAGGGCAGGGGTGAGGGTTGGGGGAAGGCATAAGTTGATGACATGCTTTCCTGAGTCTGGGCCACATTCAAACTCTGCTCACCTCTGCTCACTACCACATGCCACTGTGCTTTCCCGTCCCCCGTTCACACAACTACTGCAAATGGTATCATTTTGCAACTAATTTACTCGCTTAGTTTTGGCCATTAGTCATTCCCAATATCCTCAATCTGCAGGTAATTTTCCACATTATTAGTTACCCACCTGTCTTATTAAACTGGACTTTCTGAAACCCTGTGTGCCTGCATTTTCTGCACCTTTAGATCAAGCAAATAATTGCTGGTACCTGGATGGAAGAATTTAATAGGAAGATTATAGTTGATTCCAAAAGTTAATAACTATAGCATCTGGTTTCCCTTTTTAACATTTAAATGATAAATTCAGTGCTCATGGAGAGAGGGAGAGAGAGAATAAGAATGAGTTAGCTCACCAGAGTCTAAAATCTTCTTAATCTTTTGTGGTCAGATTAAATATAGATGAGCAGAAGGTAGTTTTTAATCTCTCCACTAAAGTACTTCAACTTTGACCCTAAGGGACCTATCTTGCTCACATTAAAAGAAAGAAGCTCTTTTCATTGATAAGAAATTTAGCTCCCTGATAAGGAAGATGGCCAAGTCCTCTGTTTTCATGCCGCGTCTCTGATGTCTTTGGTTGCTCTGAATGAGAGACTACAGCTGCTTTGAGACATCGTCAACTCATTTTCTTTCACATGTCCATATAACCATCTGCACAGGATGCCTTTTTAAATATTGCTGGGTGAAACTCAGAACATTATTTTCTAAACCAGGTCAGGAAAATGTAGCATGAAAGACCCAAACTTTCAGCACTGAGGGCGAGGATTGCAATTTGCCATAAGTCTAAGGAGAGTGCCTC
Organism: Phacochoerus africanus; assembly: GCF_016906955.1. Taxonomy (NCBI): domain Eukaryota; kingdom Metazoa; phylum Chordata; class Mammalia; order Artiodactyla; family Suidae; genus Phacochoerus; species Phacochoerus africanus. The sequence continues at coordinate 124,430,226 of NC_062551.1, forward strand.
ATTTGCAATTAAATTGGCATTCATTTGTATCAAAAATAAATGTGCTGGCCACAATATTTGCTGGAAGTTATAAGTTTGATTTTTAGGCTGAAAGGAGCTCCATATTTGTCAGTAATGCAAACAGAAAGCCAACATATTTACAAGAATCATCATCATACATGGTTTTCTTAAAAGAAACAATCATCAAACTCTAAGGCTCGCAGGCCCTGATCTGGGATTGTTAAAATAGAGAAAATGGCAATTACACAAACTTCATATTATGGTACTTTCAAGTCTATTTAATCATCTGCTTAAATTTCAGAAGTCCTTGATTTTCTGTACCTTTCTTCTAGAACATTTTCATCCACCTCTTTTAATAAAAATGTGTCTTTGTGAGGCATACTTACCAGGAATGGAAATCTGTTCAACAGAGAAGAACCTCTAAAGATGGTATGTTTTAGGACTGTAGAATTAAAAACAAAAATCTTATCCAAGGCTCAAGAAAAATATAATTATTATTCTCAAGTATTGCTTACTCCTCTGAACTATTGTATATCTTATTATTTCCACTCCTGTTTGGTTTTTCTCATGTTATATTACCTTCAGTTGTCTCTTTAATTCCTCCATAGCTGCCCATTTGGACTGTGAACTTACTGTGGGCAAAAGTCTAAAATAGGAACCAACAAACTACAGACCACATGCCAATCCAGTTGGCCACTTATTTTTGTAAATAAAGTTCTACTGAAATTTAGTCACAGACATTTATATTATCTGTGTTTGATTTTGTGCTACAACAGCAGAGCTGAATAGGTATTACAGAGGCTGTATCACATGCAAACCCTGAAATATTTACTTCTTGCCCTCTTACAGAAAAAAGTTTGTCAATCTCCAGTTCAGATTTCTTGGTATTCTTTCAGTGACTGGTGTATTGCTCTGCTGTTAGTCTCCATTCATTCTAATCCATAAAGCATCAAAGTTTGAGTTTTCTGTCTCATAGGAGTTCATGGCTAATTCTCTTTTAATTATTAGACTATAACACAATTAATATTATAACTTAACACATATGACCTGAGGTTGTTGGGGCATTCAATAATGTGGCTTAGTACACCACAGCAAAATCATTAGTTACAGGACATTATTTAGATGCTGTTACACCGTGTGGTTTTGTTAATTGATGGCTATGGACATATGCCTAGAGTTTATAGGTTTAAGCTTTCTGTCCTCACTTTCTTAGGTTCATGTTAATAGGTGGGAACCAGGTAGAACTAAGCATCTGAAGGTGCCTACACAGAAACCTCTCTCATCATTAAAATAACACCACTCATATATCTGATTCTCATTCCTAGAAATTGGTTCTATTTCCAACTTCTTAAACTGAAGCAACCTGTGGCAAAGAAACCTCTGATATCCTGCCAGCAGCCAATCCTAAGCAACTGTCAGCCAAAAACTAGGAGGAAAAGAACAGAACTTCAAATGAGAAAGCAGTTGTCTGGAGCCACTGGGACTCCACTGGCATGGAACCAGATGAACTAAAATCCACAGGTCTGTTTCCTGCATAAACAGGTGAAGACAGGGCTGGGAGAGGTGTGAAAATAGTTCTTCAGCCATACTTTATAATGTATGGTTCCCAAGGTGCCCTCCTACATCTGTTCTGCATTTTGGCAGGAAGGCATGCCAGGCGCTGACATTCTGCAGTACAACAGGCAGTTTATATAAGGGAAAAAAGTAGTAAAATCTTGATAATTTCCTTCATCGAATAGGATACAATTCTTTTGAACACTTATGTTTCATTTTATTTTCAAATGAATTAAACATAGTTAGAAAAAAGTGAATTATTACTACCCAACTTCTGTTGGTTGGAAATTTTCAACTTAAAAAAATGCAAACTTCAACAATGAAATTCAATTTAAGTGTAAAGTTGTGGATTTACATATCATATTATCTATAGAATTTTAAGCAAATCTTGTAATTTATGGTAAATGTCTTCCACTTTATTTCATTTATTTCATTCATAGAGAGCAAAGAGAGACAGAATGAAACATATAATAATCTGTGCTAGAGTTGTGTGAAAGGTTATACAAAATGTGTACCCATGGCCCACATACTCCAGAACTAGCAGTTACATAGAGATGCAAATGGGAGTTCCCACCAAAGTCACTGCATGGAAAATACTCATCAAAGGGGCTGATTCCACAATGTGGCTGAAAAAATGATTTAGTAAAATGAACTAAGGCATTAACAGTGAGATTAGGGAGGAAGAAAGTAATTCAAAAATATTTTTCCTGTTTATCCATTGTACAAACATTATCTGTTAACACATGCTCATGCAGGAAAAGTAGACAATAGACATAAGTTAAACAAAGTGAAATTGCCATATTTCACCACCTGGTATATGATGGGTCTGTGTGTCTCTATTTTAGAAACTCTATCTAATATATATGAGAGTAAGAATTGGCATGACTTAGAATTAAGTATGCAGATCGATGTAGAGAGAATTATAGAAGATGTTTTGTTATTATTCACTAAACCTGCATTTTAAACAACCTTGATACAGTAGCTAGGATTTTAAAACATTTTCTTCTTCTTGATATTATAGATCCATAATAGCTATAATTTATCTAAGGATAAATAATAACAGTAATATTAATTTCAGTGATAACTAATACATGTTGAATATGTACTATGTAAAACATGGTCCTACATTGTTCCATTCACTCCTCAAAATAACCCTGTGATTGTAAATGTTGTTTAGTTTATAGATTAAATAAATTAGGATACATAAGGACTCATGGCATAGGGATATATAGCCATCAACTCACAAGCCAATATTACCATGTGGTTAAAACTCCTTTAAAGTCCAAATTCTGAACTGCTATGCTCTATGGCTTAGAATCAATACTATATTATTTCCTTTTTTTGTCCTTTCTTCTTTTTTTTTTTTTCTCTAGGGCTGTATCTATGGCATATGGAGATTCCCAGGCTAGGGGTTTAATCAGAGCTGTAGCCGCCAGCCTATGCCAGAGCCACAGCAACGCGGGATCCGAGCTGTGTCTGCAGTCTACACCACAGCTAACGGCAATGCCGGATCCTCAACCCACTGAGCGAGGCCAGGTATTGAACCCACAACCTCATGGTTCCTATTTGGATTTGTTAACCACTGAACCACAATAGGAACTCCCTTTGTTTTTTTTGTGGGTTTTTGTTTTTTTTTTCTTTCTCATTCTCTAGTAATATTGAGTAATTTCCCTACATTGTAAGCTCCTACATTTCAGGGACCATGTTCTTTGTTTACTTCTTCTCTACTTCTACCATGCTTGGAAATAGAGATTTTGAAGAATGATCTGTTGTTGGCAAAAGCTTAAACATGGGATGGGATACCTACAAAGAATCTAAGAATTTTAAAATTGACATTTTAACTACAAAGTGTTGTCATTAGTTAGTATTTTACTCCTACCATTATGCAGCACCTCGTGCAATAGAAATCTAAATTTTCTGGTAAATTTGATCAAAAGAAATATTTAGAATGTTTAATTCAAGGCAGGAAAGCCAAAGATTTTTGACAAGTGTTTACTCTCACTGATGACATTCTGCAGGTAACCTCCTGGATTTTGTTTTGTGTTGACAGACGTAACCTCAAATTTATAAATGTTTGAAATTAAAACATTGTTTCTCTTCTCTGAGTCTGTGAGTGCCTCTCATGTATGCGGACAATGTATCCAGTAAGGCTTCTGCCCAAAGCAGGGTCATTTAATCACCTTCCTCAGTCTACTCTGAAACCTGCAGGAAGACAGCCAAAGGGGTGAAACTACATGAATCAAACACCCAACTCTGCTGATAATCACTATGGTTGTCTTGCTATCCAAGTATTCAATGAACCCCAAAGAAGCATTCTTAAGTATGATTAATTACCATCTAATAATTAGATGACAAAAAAAATCAAATTTCCCAAATCTCTTAACAAAATACTTATTTTGGCCTAATCTCACTGCTTGTCTCATTCTTGGATTCAGTCTGTATAGGTTAGCCCTTCCCTTTGACTCATTCCCCTGAAAATAAAACTGCCATGGCTAAATTCCCCTACAGGTTACTCATGTCTGTGCCTTGACTGCTCCACATCTGAAAACACATCTTGCCATCCAAGAGCCTGTCACCTCCTACCTTGATGGCAGCTGCTTGAGTTGGGAGCACACTATTTAGTAGTGAGATGCTGATGAATGCTGGGAGGAACAGTGACAAGCCTAAGTGCTGTTTTACACCCCATTTAACCAGGGGAGACACATCTGTTTATTTTCTTTCAGGGAGAGCACAAGGTTTAGTCTTTGTGACAAGGTCATGAGTCCAGCCGTAGGATTCCTTGTGGAGAGATAACCAAACTTCTCCAGACAGTCAATAACAGAATACCAACTGTGAGTTCTTCAAATAGAGATCCAAGGACACAATTGTGTCTGGCAAAGATGGAACAGACCCAAATAGAGAACAAGCATGAATAGTCTTCTTTTGTCTGCAGGCTCACAGTCTGTCCTGCTGTTAGCCCTAAAGTTCTCATTTGGCAGAAAGCCATGCTCCTACTTCATTGGGAACAATATTTTTCAAATGCAGAGAGGTATATCACTGACTAACCGGAGGAAAATAATATATTTCTCTTTTCAACATTTTGTTGAAATAGGTACTCTGTCTCAAGAGTTGCCTCTTTTCAGAGTGCTTATAATTCCTCACTCTTAGAGCTTTGTTATCAAATGGACCTTCATGATGCTTCACAGTGAGGCTCTGTACATGGCAGAACTTTGAAGTCAAGAAGCCTGAGTTTAAACCTAGACTTTGCCTCTTTCTAGTATGTCATCTTTGGCAAGTTGCTCCACTTTTCTGTGGAGCAGAATAAGGTAGAAATGGTGTATCTACCTCTCAGGTTATAAGCATCAAATAAGGTAGTATTGATGAAGGGCTTATAAATGACCCTGAAATATAATTAGCTTAAAAATGCAATTTCAACTTACTATTATTGTTATTGCTATTGGCTGTGGCCACAGCATGCAGAAATTCCCTGGCCAGAGATCAAACCCAGGACACAGCTGTAACCAGAGCCACAACAGTGACAACAGTGGATTCTTAACCTGTTGAGCTATGAGGGAACTCCTTTATTATTACTAATAAAATTATATCTTCACAAAACACTGTGAGTAAATAACGTTTCCCAATCTAAAGCAGATGTTACCACTACGCTATGAAACAAAGAGTATTTAGTGTAGTCAAAAATTGTTCCAAGAGAGAAAAATAATTTTCTAATTTTTTTCTACTACTAACTTTTTTTCCTACTACTACTACTGATTTGGTTTTTATAATATGTCAGACAATGCATTTTTGAATTTAGAGAAGGTAGCAGGACCACCTTAGACAATCAGAATGCTCTGGAATCCCCTTATTTGATAATTCTTCCATTTACCTGGTTATTTCTTTTGAGTTATGGAGTGTATGATGTCAATCAGTGTTCATTCTAAGAGTACTAGTTTAGGATCTAAGAGTACTAGTTTAGGAGTTCTTGTTGTGGCTCAATAGGTTGAGAACCCAATAAGTATCCCTGGCCTTGCTCAGTGGTTTTTTTAACCCAGTGTTGGTTAACATTCTTTCATATCCGATGTTGCAATGAACTGAGGTGAAGGTCACAGATGCAGCTTGGATTTGGCATTGCTATGGTATAGACCCGCAACTGCAGCTCCGATTCGACCCCTAGCCCAGGAACTTTCATATGCCACAGGCGGAGACCTAAAAAAGACAAAAATTTAAAGAAAAAAGAGTACTAGTTTAAGATTTACTAATTCTTCACATTAGTATATGAACTACTAATATTTTTTGCTATCAGATTTTGAAAGAGAAGAAATAAAAAAGGTATATTCTTGGTGTCATATTTGGAGAAGATAGAAACTCTTCACCCAAAATAAAGGCATGAAATCGGGAGATTCTCTTGTGAAAGAAAATTGCACAAGCAGAAGTTCCCATCGTGGCACAGTGGTTCACAAATCCGACTAGAAACCAGGAGGTTGCGGGTTTGATCTCTGCCCTTGCTCAGTGGGTTAAGGATCCGGCGTTGCAGTGAGCTGTGGTATAGGTTGCAGATGTGGCTCGGATGTAGTGTTGCTATGGCTCTGGTGTAGGCTGGTGGCTACAGCTCTGATTAGACCCCTAGCTTGGAAATCTCCATATGATGCAAGAGCAGTTCTAGAAAAGGCAAAAACAAAACAAAACAAAAACAAAAAAAAGAAAAAGAAAAAAAGAAAATTGCACAAGCAAACAACGTGCATAAAGTCCATTTTTGACTAGAAATATTAAGTAAATGTATTAGCCAGACACTGAACAGTGTACACTGCCCTCACAGAAATGCAGCTGGTCACTGTACTTGAGAAGGATATTTTTATATTCCTGCTTCACCACAGGATCGGATGATGCAATAATACCACTTTCAAATGATAGAATTCTTCAGGGCCCTGTCATCCAAAGATCTGAGGTGCCTCATAAACATTAATTAATTCTCCTAACACCTATGTGAAAGGAAAGTTCTATTTTTTGCACTAGTTAGACATGCTAAAGAAATGCCACCAGCATTTAGACACAATCTGTACTGTAGAACAAGCCCAATCTTTTTGTATTGAGGATAAAAATGCCTTAATTGGATCCATGTTAAGGAAGGTGAGGAAAGGGACAGAGATGTTAAATGTGTCACAGAAAGGAGTCACAGCAAGTGTCACAAATTCTGGGACTTCAGCAAGAGAGCTGAGTTTTCTCAGGGTGCCCTTGGTCAAGTGGCAGCACCATGGAGAAACAATGTACTGAATTAGAAAAGAAAGTGAAGGGAACAAAGAGAGTCCATTTGAGAGAACATTATAAAATAGCTTTTCTATAACTACCAACAGCGCCTCTGCTTTGTGAATCTTGATCATTGCTGTTGAATAAACCTTTTCTTTTTTAATGTATTTCTTCAGAAAATTAGGATTTTTTTGGAGATTCTCTCTTTCTGTTTTTTATTCATTCTTTTCCTCCCCTTTATGAACTCTCTGCAGTTAGTCTTATTGATTGGTGGTGTGTAATCCCTGCTTAAAACTTTTAGACATTTTCTTTAGAATATTTTATGGATTTTAAGACAGCCTTCTTTAAATGGGAGGTTCTATTTTACAGGCAATATTTACAGCTTGCTTCTTAGTTGCAGCAGAGGTGGCCAAATGCCTTTGTACAAATTGTTGTCTCTTAAATGACCAAATAGAATTGTCATGGTTTGGATCTACTACTGATAACTTTGCTTGTATCAATTCCTAGATAGCAAGTAGAAAAGGAGTGGGAGAGGGGAAATAGTTCATTCAACCAAGAATGTATGTGCAGGCCTAGAATAACATAAAAATAGATATATAAGCTTTGTTTTCTCTCCAAATTTGAAATGACATAATCTTTCTGTATATTTTTCATTTTTTAATATATCTTGTTTTCAGTTGAGAGGCAGTAAGAGTTTTCAGAAAAGACCAGACTAAGAATAAAGACCCATAATTTCCAGCTCATTCTGCCCATAACTAGCTATGTTTAAGTTTCCCCATTTGTTCAATATAGTATTTCACATGATTTCAAGAAAAAGTATATTTTAAATATTTATATTAAAAAGAAAGTTTTTATTACTATATATAGAAGGCAGTATTATGTGGTATAGCTATGACTTAAGCAGGTTTTGGTATATATAAAGCAAGAAATCTGAATCCAGGGCCATCACTCCTGCAGGAAAAGAATATTTCTAGAAACTATAAGATATTAAGTTGAATTTCCCAAAACAAGATGCCCCTGCTACTGCTCATTGCACTTTTTTTGGTGTTAAATAATATTAAATAATACCGAACAAAGTAATATAAGTGTGTTTTCAACACTAGACAGGGAATTGATTAGATCATTTCTCAACCTATTTCAACTGCCATAATCTAGAAAGTTCAGTTGTGAGTAATTTTCTGGAACCTAGCATTTGTTGGAAAATCCAATGACATATCTACTAATCAGAATCAAAAAGAATAAGAATTTGCCTCCTGGAAATTAAAAAAAAAAAAAAAAAGAAGAAGGAGCTGTATAAAACATGCAGGGAAATATTTGTTCCCCTTATTGTTCATTATTAGGCTGTGATACTCTACCCCAGAGACAAGGAACCTACTGTTTGTTTATGCTTCCCCCTTCCAAACATGTTAGCCCTATAGCAGGGTTATTCATGTATGACCAGGGTACATCATGTTGTGTCTATTGCTTCCTAGAAGCAAATGTAATGGGATTTAGCCTGATGGACCAAGGATTCATAACTCAGGTTAGATCAAGCCTCAAAATAAGGGAGCCTTGTAAGTTCCTCACATATTTTCCACATCTGACCTAACTAGGTGGTTGGGGGCCTCCTTTGTCATAGATGATCTCACTCCTCAGAGGTGTGGTGTGAGCTGCTTCTTCCCATCTTAGGTTATGCCACACAACCTTGCCCTTTGACAAGTTTTATGCCGTATTATTATTGACTATTACCAGAAGGATACTGAGCTCAAGTTCAAATAGCCTGCAGACAAATTCTAGCTGTCTTGCGCTGATTTATTTGCCTCTCCACTTATCTATCATCTGTAGGCAGGAATAGAGAACTAAAGGAACCTGGGGTATCCAGGCCTTTATCAATCAACTGTGTGCAGAGATAGGGTAAGTCAAGGGCATTAATACCACTACTCAAAACCACTTGTTTTATGCAGGAAAGATCATTTCCCAAATAAAATCAATAGATAATTCAACAGACCCAATAGAGTATGTATATTATACCCATTTCTTATGTCCTAAAGCCTAACTGAGAACTGACTGAACCAGTAAAACTTTGCAGAAGGTTTGAATAACCAAATGCTACCACATAGACCTGGCCACATTCTTGCCAGGTTGATTTCCTGATTCATCCTTTTTCTGCTTTCTCTCTACCCCCCACCCCAACACACTTGGTCAACACTTTAAGTTCTCCAGCCCCCTTCACTTCTAAGTTTCACTAAATTGAGAAGTTCTTTCTTCTCTTTTTTGAGTCTTACTTCCTTAAGCTCAGATCTCCAGGCCTGGTACAGTCCCTTTTCCCCCTAGCATATGAAGGGAAATCTTACCTGATAAACTTTTGAGAGTATATTACCTAGGAATAAGTTATTTTGTTCTAAAGAACACCTCGCATCTAAAAGTTCAACACAGTCTGCACTGTACCAACTCAATGAATTTATGATTCATGGTTTTTTTATTTTTCCATCATAATGTGAAATGTCTTGTACTCTCTAGCTCCATTTCATATTTTCTGCAAAATTGTTCAAATGAAAATATACACACATTCCCAAAAGTTAAGAGTAGCTGGACCAAATATAAATTTCAGTCTTCATCCAAATGGCAAGAATTTCTTGTAAAATTCCATGGCTGTTATCCAGCTTTGAAAAAAGTCTTGAATAAACTCTACTGTTTATTGAGTGCTAACTATGTCATATACTGTACTAAATGCTTTACATATTTAATAATCACATGTATGTAAATTATGTAAAATCAACATAAAAGTTTCATTTCTCCAAAATCACTAGAAATAAGTTGTGATGTTAGAACTGGAATCCAACTCTTTTGACACAAAATCCACATTCTTTGAACATTCTAGGAAAGATCACCACACTTATTTCATACATGAAATTCAGAGTTAAGCATTCAAGTTCTTAAAAAGCAAAATATGTTATCGATTGATCTAAGTTACAGCTTTCATATTCCATTCACTTTATTTATTTATTTATTTATTGATTGATTGATTGATTGGTCTTTTTAGGGCCAAAAGTGTGGCACATAGAAGTTCCCAAGCTAGGGGTCGAATCAGAGCTACAGCTGCTGGCCTATACCACAGCAAAAGCAACATGGGATCCAAGCCACGTCTGTGAACTACACCATGGTTGGTGGCAACACCAGCTCCTTAACCCACTGAGCAAGCCCAGGAATCATACCCACATGCTCATGGATACTGGTCAGGTTTCTTAACACTGAGGCATGATGGGAACTCCACAACTTCCATTCATTTTTAAATAATTACAAAGTATTTTGATCTTCATAATACTTAAACTTTCCAATTAAAAACATAATAGGTCTATCCATTGATTCAAACATTTTTTAATCTTTAAATATATTTAAAATTGATTTTTAATATGTTGATCTTTATTTAATGGTCTCTAATATACTCCATCTTGATATATTTGGGGGGCATTATTTTACTTACAATCTGCATATACCACTAATCTCCAATTTATGATGGTTTTGCTTACAATTTTCCAACTTCACAGTGATGTGAAAGTGATAGGCATTCTGCTTAAACCATACTTCAAATTTTGTATTTTGCTCTTTTCTTGGGCTGGTTGACATGGAAGAAGATACTCTCTCATGTGGCCAGTGGCAACAAGACACAGCTCCCAGTAGTTCACACAATCATGTGGGTCAATAGCCAACACTCTTATAACCATGCTGTACCCATAAAACAATCATTTTTTTTCCTTTCAGTATAGTATTCTATTAATTATATAAATATTCACCCTTTATTATAAAGTAGGTTTAGTATATTCTAGAGATTAAGCCCTTGTTAGTTGCATCATTTGAAATTATTTTCTCCCATTCTGTAAGTTGTCTTTTTGCTCTCTTTTTGGTTTCCTTTGCTGTGCAAAAGCTTGTCAGTTTGATTATGTCCCATGGTTTATTTTTCTATTATTTCTGTTGCTGTGGGAGACTGACCTGAGAAAACATTTGTAAGGTTGATGTCAGAGAATGTTTTGCCTAAATTCTCTCCCAGGAGTTTGATGGTGTCTTGTCTTATATTTAAGTCTTTCAACCATTTTGAGTTTATTTTCATGCATGGTGTGAGGGTGTGTTCTAGTTTCATTGATTTACACGCAGCTGTCCAGGTTTCCCAGCAATGCTTGCTGAAAAGACTGTCTTTTTACCATTTTTATGTTCTTTCCTCCTTTGTCAAAGATTAATTAACCCTAGGCATCTGGGTTTATTCCTGGCTTCTCTATTCTGTTCCATTGGTCTGTTAAGTCCACAAATAACAAATGATGGGTGGGGGTGTGGAGAAAAAGGAACCCTCCTGCACTGTTGGTGGAAATGTAAGCTGGCACAACCACTATGGAGAACATTATGGAGGTACTTTAGAAATCTACACATAGAACTACCATGTGATCCAGAAATCCCACTCTTGGGCATATATCTGGACAAAACTTTCCTTGAAAAAACACATGAACCCTTATGTTCATTGCAACACTATTCACAATAGCCAAGACATGGAAACAACCCAAATGTCCATTGACAGATGATTGGATTAGGAAGAAGTGGTATACATACACAATGGAATACTACTCAGCCATAAAAAGAATGACATAATGCCATTTGCAGCAACATGGATGGAATTAGAGACTGTCATATTGAGTGAAGTAAGTCATAAAGAGAAAGACAAATACTGTATGATATCACTTGTATCTGGAATCTAATACAGGGCACAAATGAACCTTTCCCACAGAAAAGAAAATCATGGAATTGGAGAATAGACTTTTGCTTGCCAAGAGGGAGGGGGAGCAAGCGGGACGGAGTGGGGTGAATTGGGAGCTTGGGGTTAATGGATGTAAACTATTGCCTTTGAATGGATTAGCAATGAGATCCTTCTGTGTGGCATTGGGAACAATGTCTAGTCACTTATGATGGAGCATAATGTGAGAAAATAGAATGTGTACATGTATGTGTAACCGGGTCACCATGCTGTACAGTAGAAAAAAAACTGGATTGGAGAAATAATTAAAAAAATAAATAAAAGGATTAAAAAAATAGGTTTAGTGTTATATGCTTTTGCCTATCATAGGCTAATTTAAGTGTTCTGAGCACACTGAAGGTAGACTAGGCTAAGCAATAATGTTTGATAAGTTAGACATATTAAATGTCTTTCAATTAATGATATTTTCAACTTACAATGGGTTGAAGTTTATTGGAATGTAACTATATTGTAAGTTGAAGATCTGTATTCTTATATTTGAAGTGACTCTCCTATAAAAAATATAATTAGATCTTGTTTTTTATCTACTATGCCAACTTCTTTCTCTCAATTGGTATATTTAGACCATTTGCATTTAAGGTAATTATTGATTGATAGGTTAAGAATTAATTTTGAAGTTTTGTATTGCTTTCTGTTTGTCTTTCTAGTTTTTGTTTCTCTATTTCATTTTTCTTGCCTTCCTATGGATAGCTTGAAAAACCTTTAGAATTCCTTTGGATGTATCTATATTGTTTTTGCAGTATACATATTCATACAACTTCTTAGCGATTGCTCTAGATATTACATTGCATGGTTGATGCTTGAATGAAATGGTAGTTGGAGTGCCAACCCTCTGTGTAGTTTAAAATCCACATGTAACATTAGAGTCAGCCCTCTGTATGGCTGCTTCCATATCCATGGATTCAACCAACCATGGTTTAAGGAGTCCTGTATTACATGTTTAGTGAAAAAAACACTTCATGTAAGTGGACCCACGCGTTTCAAAAAATCTGTGAATGACTGGGTCATTCTTCTGTACATAGAAATTGACAGAAAAATGTAAATCAATTATAATAGAAAAAATAAAATCTTAAAAAAAGAACAAAATTTGGACACTCCCTAAAAACATACAGAAAAATAATCTCCAAATGGATTAAAGACCTAAATATAAAACTAAGTACTATGATATTATGAAATGCTTAGAGGAAGACATTGGCTGAACACTCTGACATAAACCACAGCAATATATTCTCAATACATTCTCAGATCCACCTCCTAGAGTAACGACAATAAAATCAGAAGTAAACAAATGGGACCTAATTAAACTTAAAAGTTTTTGCACTGAAAAGGAAACCCTAAACAAATAAATAAGACAATCCACAGCATGGAAGAAAATATCTGCAAATGAGGAAACTGACATGTGATTAATCTCCAAAATATATAAAAACCTCCTGCACCTCAATACAAAAAAACAACCACCTCATCAAAAAATGGGCAGAAGATCTAAACAGAAGAGTTCTCCAAAGGAGACATACTGATGGCCAAAGAACACATGAAAAGATGATCAACATCTCTAATTATTAGATAAATGAAAATCAAAACTTCTATGGGGTACAACCTTCCACCAGCCAGAATGGCCATCATCACAAAGTTCACAAACAAATGCTGGAGAGGGTGTGGAGAGAAGGAAATCCTCTTACACTGTTTGTGGGAATATAAACTAGGAAACCTCTATGGAAAAAAATATGGAGATTCCTCAAAAAAACTAAAAAGAAAATTACTGTATGATTTAGCAATTCCACTCTTGGACATCTACCCAGAGAAAACCTGACTAGAAAAGATATATATACCCCAGTGTTTATTGCAGCACTATATACAATAGCCAATTCATAGAATAAACCTAAATGTCCATCAATAAAGAAATGGATAAAGAGGATGTGGTACATATACACAATGGAATATTACTCAGCCATAGAAAGGAATTAAATAATGGCATTTGCAGCAACATGGATTGACCTAGAAATTATCATACTAATTGAATTTAATCAGACAGTGAGACACAAACATCGTATGTTATCACTTATATATGTAATATAAAAAAAGATACAATCAACTTCTTTGGAAAATAGAAACTGACTCACAGACTTTGAAAAACTCCATTGCCAAAGGAGACAGGTTGGGGGGGATGGGTTCAGGGTTTGGGAGAGAAATGTAAAATTAAGTTGTGATGATGGTTGTACAACTATAAATACAACAAAATTCATTGAATATTAAAAAATAAATGAATAATTAAATATATTAGGACAATGTAATAGCACATATATGTTCTTTTTTTCAGTTTGAAAACTTGAATGTAGGAAGAAAATATAATAAAATTTTATTAAATGACAAGTGGAGCTTGTATGGTTATACACTTTGGTTTATTTTGAGATAATAAATGAAAATGTTGCATTTAGGAGTTCCTGTCACGGTGCAGTGGTTAACGAAGCTGACTAGGAACCATGAGGTTGCAGGTTTGGTTCCTGGCTTTGCTCAGGGGGTTAAAGATCTGGCGGTGCCGTGAGCTGTGGTGTGGGTTGCAGACGGATACCGCATTGCTGTGGCTGTGGTGCAGGTTGGCGGCTGCAGCTCTGGTTGGACTCCTGGGCTGGGAACCTCCATATGCCACCGGAGCGGCTCAAGAAAATGCAAAAAGACAAAAAAAATGTTGCATTTAAATATACATAAATTATATATTGATACTTCTATAATAGTATCATATATTTTATATGTAATATAATTAAATATAATATATGCATACATTATATATGAAATAAACTGTTTCTAACTTTTGAGCATGTCACTGAGAGAAGATATATATTCATTTACTTACTTATTCTACAAATATTTCCATTCTACAAATGAGTCCATTGACTAAGTACTGAAGAGAGTGATGAATGACACAAAGATTCCTTGATCTTATGAAGGCCATAGACAATATATAAATTAATGAATCTAAAACAAAATATTATTTCATGGAGTGAAGATTGCTATAGAGAAAAATAATGCAAGAAAATTTGATAAAGAGAAATGGAGAAACTATTTAAATATGATGTGACATAAAGTCTTGCTAAGAATGTAATAACTGAATAAAGCAAGAAAAAGAGAAAGAGCCTGAAAAATAGAGAAGAGGAAATGTGAAAGACTAGCGTTAGGACTATGCTAGATCTAGAAAAGATAACGGCATTCTAGCTGGAAAGAGATGAAAGGAGGACAAAGTGGTGGGAAACGAGACACATACTAGGTCATGGTGGCTGCAGTGAAGATTTTGAATTTTATTGTAATTGTGATGGGAAACCATTGGAAGTTATCATTAGGAAAATGCCATTCATAGTATGTTTTTTAAAGGATCATTCTGACTGAGGCATGGGGAAAAATAGTAAAAAGACAAAAAACAAAACCCATGAGGAGGTTGATTACCACCAATGAGAACAAATATTACCTGAATATTGAATTTTAGTGAATATTCTGATATTCTAAACTAGAAGTGGTATAAGTAAAAGTAAATATATATGAGTGAAGTTGACTTGGATATTCAAGGTTTAGCTGAAAGTATTGTCTGTTGTTTAGAAGAATTCTGCAAGAGAAAGAGAAGTTAAGATTACCTCTAAGATTTTTGTCCTGGACACTCAAGGAAAATTAATGTTAAAAATGCTGGAACTCATGACAAATTACAGCATCATGAATGGCTATTACATAAAACCAACGAATAAAAGCAGGGGAAAATATTTAAAAATAAAAGTAAAAAAATCAAACCAGCAGTCTCCAGTCTGCAAATACATTAAAGCATATTGAGTGAGTCCCTTCTATGGTGGTGAATGTTACATATGTTGTATTATGAAAGATATAGTGGATAGATGGAGAATAGCCTAGTTAAAAATCTCATTTTTTCAGTAAAATGGACAAATTACCCTCTGATATATGCCAATTCTTATTTTTCAATTAGTCAAAGTTTATAGAAAACAATAACACTTTGTATTTGGTAATCTGTCAAGATGACATTTTTCTTCATAAATAGATCTCTCATATGTATGAACAGTACATTTACATATATTCACCTTAATAAATATATCTATATTTATATACCTATACTTATATTTACATTTTATAGATATATACACACTGGAGTACCTAAGGCTTATTTTTAAAAGATTAAAATATTGTGCTAAAAGGGCTAAAATCCTAAGTTTGAATATGTTGTGTATGTCACTTAACTTCCTTATATACGTGAACTCCAATCTGTAGAAGCTATATTACCAATCATCACAAAAATATGCCGTTTCTAAAAATTTAGTTCACAATAAGAAGGCACTGATTACCTTAGGCAAGTGTGCTGTATGAGACTCCTGAAAGGTGACTCTTTGGATTGTACTGACAATGGAATAACCATGGTATGAAAGGTAGCTTTATAATAGCCAATGGCTTTGGGTGGAGTGAAGATATGCAATTTGTTAATCCTGGAATCTACCTCTTATTTTTTGTTACCTTGTAAATAAGTGCTATCTGTTTTTCCTTCTTTATTTAGTTTACAGATTACTGTGAACTTCCCAGATTTTATTATATAAGTGTAACATATTTGTTATTTACAATTTTTACAAATGAACTGTATTTGAGCTCTCCTAGATATATACTTTTTTCTAATTAAGACACTAAATATTTAATAACAGAAGTATCATGCTACCCTTATCAAATGATATGAAAATGTTAGCTCTTTCTATATAATGGCTGAGCTAGAAAACATCTCATCTTAGCCTCTAATTGCACTTTCATATTAGAAATACACAATGTGTACAGTTTGATTTTTTTCTTCCATATATGGAAACTGAGGCCCTATGAAGTTAATTATCTCATCTAAGTTTACATAATATTTCAGTGGCCAAGTAAGTACCATGTAAAATCTAGTTCTTTTAAGTCTAATCAAAGTGATCCTTTAAATGCATTGTTTCGAATTAATAAACAAGCAAATAAATCCCAAGGGTTTCTCTCCAACCTGAATCCTACATTTTTATCTATTAAAAAAATATAAGCAAGAAGAATAGGTACCGATACCTGTGGGGAAGTTTACTGATTTCCATCAACATTTGGAGACATTTAAGTAATTATCTTTCCAAAGGCAAGGGAATATAGTAACAAAATAGCCATTCCTTTTGAAGTTTGTACATGAAGTTGTACTTGATTCAATGGACTTTAGTTCTTATTGGGGTATAAGATGTGACAAAGTGACAATGGTTAAAGAAAAGCTGAAAGGAAGTACATGCACAATGACTAGATTACAGTGCAAGTGTTATTAGTAGCAAAATATTTCAGAAAATGGCTTGATTTATGAGAGTAAATCAGGTTAGATATGGATTAATGAATGAAAGCTTACTTCAGTAGTCTTTGAAGCAAGCATGATTTGAATTTGTTCCAATAGAAAATGAGGGAGCAGTGGTTCATCAGAAGGAAGATTCAGCACAGAAAAACATCAGAATTAACATAACATGTGGAAGAAAAAAAAGCAACTTATCTGTTGAATTTACTTGAGGATACAAGTTGAAAAGCAAGTAGGATTTATACATAGGCAAAATAAAACACAGTAAACTGAAGTCCATTCAAACTTGTTCAACAAGATGCTGTTTTCTTGAAGGAGAGCTGGACAGAAACCCAGGAGAAAAACTCAAACTCATACTAGTGGATTCTGAACTGAGACTTTAAAAATAGAAACTCCACGTAACTTTGATCACTGTCCCAAATACGATGATCATGATGTTGGTGACGATATCAATGATGAACATGATGGTGAAAATGATGATGCTGATAAAAAAGTGTTCAGTGTTCTTATTCTGAGGCTCTTTATTAAATGATTTATAAACATTTTACTTAATCTTTTATAACAATGCTCTGAAATACATATTTTCATTTTACCATTTTATAGAGAAAAGTCAAATTGGAAAGCTTAAAATGTCAAACTCCAGAGTTCAATCCTTAACTGTTCTATTCTGCATTGTAAACTATTTTTCTCAACCAATTGCCCATAGATGACTGCATTTCTTTATACAATGTATTTTATTTCAAAATACCATAGAAGAATGTAATAAGTTAAAAGCTAACCAGTGGATTGACTAACCTTCAGTGATATTTCTCGCTTCAACAGTGCCAGAATAGTCAGGCTTTCTTTGTGACAAGCCCTATCTGTTCCCTGTGCAACAGTTACTCCTTCCTCAATCCCACTTCATCTCTTTTAATTAAACATTTACAGCTGATACTGCTCTTTTTTCCTCCATATTGAGAAATCCTGCCTTTGTGTTGGAGTGTTTATTCTATAATATTTAATATCCCTATTAATATAGTTGAATTAAATTTTTTTTTGTTTACTGTTTGTTGCATTTAGTTTTATTTGTTTCTTTGTTCCCTTTTCCCTGCTTTCTTTTTTGCATTGAGTATTTCTTTTAGAATTCCATTTACCTGCAAATATTTCCTTTTGGCCTCTACCTGTTTTCATTATTTAGTACTTTCATTAGTAGTTTTTTGAGGAATTAAAATGTACCTCCTTAACATCTCATATACTATTTAGAGTTAATAACTTTACCACTTTACTTAAGATATAAAAACTTTATCTGTAGAGGTCTATGTAATATCTATTTGGCATTTAACATGGTATATTCATCATATCTATTATTTCTATATACATCACAAAGAACAGTAGATGATAATTTTCTTTAGTCATTTGTCTTTTATAGAAGTTAACATTATTTTATATTCATTATTTTTTTATTTGTTTATAAATTCCAAGTTTTTTATTTTTCCTGAAGGTCCAAGTTCCCCTCTTGTGTGTTTTCACTTAATCCTGAGGAATATTTTTCTGGATCAGTCTGCTATACCAAATTGTCTTAGTCTTTTACCCCAAAATGCGATATTTTTGCCACTATTGTTGAAGGATATTTTCTCTGGATATAGAATTCATAATTAATGACATAATTCTTTCAGAACTTTAAAATTATATTTCACTTTCTCTCCATAGTTTCTGAGGAGAAATCTATAGTCATTTTAATTATTTTCCCTTGTAGGTAATGGTATCATTTTCTTCCCATCTAATTTCAAAATTTTATGTTAATTATTGATTTTTCAACCATTTTGACTATGTTGTGCCTAGTCATGGATTTTTATTTATTTATTCTGTTTAAATTTCATTGACCTTTTTCAATCTATAAATTTGTCTATTGCCAAATCTGAGTTTTTAGCAATTATTTAAGTATTTCCTTTGTTTTTACAACTCAAACTTCAATTTGTGAGATTTTTATAGTCACATAGGTCCCTGAGAATCTTATTCATTTTTTCAGTTTCTTTTTCAATAGTTTTCTTCAGATTCAATATTTTTTTTTTTTTTGTTAAAGTTCAGAGTCATTCATTCTTCTATCCATGGTGTTATTGAGCTTATCTAGGTGATTTTTAATTATACACACACACAGACACAGACACAGACACACACACACACACACACACATACACACACACATATATATACACACACACATTAGGCCATTAGGAAGTTCTCAGGCCAGGGACTGAACCCCTGTGCCTCAGTTGCAACCTGCACCATAGCTGTGGCAGTGCTAGATCCTTAACCCAGGCAACTCATGCATAGGTTGAATTCTTCCAGTTGGATGAAAGTTACTTAAATTTCTTTGCTTATTTATTGTATACATACTAGTCAACTATTTGGGCAGAGTTTACATGCAGACTTTAGGTCTCTGTTTTTCGGCTTCCCTCCTTTAAGTTGTCACCCCAACTCTAACATTCTCAGCTGTGTTGAACCTGGCCATGTCTTCTAGATCTTCAGACCATAAAAGCAAGGTTTTCTATGAGAGATTTAGTCATTCAGGTTATACTCTCCCATATCACAGGTCTGCTCTCACACTGAAGCTGTAACAATGGGAAATTCACCCCAGGCTGTCTGGATCCACCAATTTAGGTTTTTATCACAATTAATCTGGTTTTGTTCATTTTTCAGATCCTTAAGGTAATTCTTTTTGCATGTCATTCAGAGTTTATAGTTGACACCTATGGTCTGTTAAAAGCTGACACCACCGTACTGAAAGCAGAAGCATATTTCTCTTGTAATTGAATCATGTCTTATCTTTCCCAGAAAAGTAAGGGTATTTCTTCAGGTGCAGAAAAGTGAAATACAATTAAATACACTTGCTTATCTAATATTCTTTAAAATCTATTACTTATCCTCAGAATTTGAGTTTTAAAACTCAACAGACATAAATAACTCTCTTGGTCATTTATATTTTGATGTTCTATGGTGGCCTGACTTTCCTATAGTGATGGATAATTACATTTGTTTTAAAAGATGGAAGTACTAGGAGGGAAAACTGTACATGAAAAGAAATTATTTACATTGAAAAACATATCTACTAAAATATATCAAAATAGTTCCATGACACAAATTAGTATGTGATGAGGTTAGAATTCAGTGGTGGTTATAGAAATGTAATAAAAGGAAAAAAGAACTTTAAAAAATATATAATGCAATTTTTCATAAAAATGTGTTGATAAAGAAAAAGTGGAGTTCAAAAGTAACTCTAAGTATTTGCTTCTAACTAATGTAAAGTTAATACAATGATAGAAGTTTTGGGAGACAAAACTTTGAAGAAATAATATCTTGGATATTTCCAAATAATAATTTTAAGTTTTAGGACATGAGAGTAGATATGGCTTTTAAGCAGACACAATAGAAAACAAGAGTATAAATACTTTTGCCCGTGGATCCTAAAAGTGACTGTGATGGAGTTCCCACTACGATACAGTAGGTTGGGAATCCAACTACAGTGGCTCAGGCTGTTGCGGAGGCGTGGGTTTGATCCCTGGCCTTGCTCAATGGGTTAAGGATCTGCTGCTGCCATTTAGCTGCAGCATAGGTCAGAGGTGTGGATTGGATCCAGTGTTGCTGTGGCTGCCATAGGCCTGCAGCTATAGCTCTTTTTCAACCCCTGGCCCAAGTACTTCCATATGCCACAGGTGTGGTCATGAAAAGAGAAACAAACAAACAAAAAATGTGACTGTGATGAAAATAACACAGTGCTTTTACCATCATGAGCTTTTAGAGGACACATATCTGGGGAAAGAATAAGGAAACAAATTAAATGATTGAACGGTAAGATGGAAAGATCGCTGGCCTATGGACTAGGATATTTTATATCCAGTAGATTGCCTCTGTAACCTATTATTCATGTTTACTTGAAGAGTTTTCTTCAGCAATCTGGGATGTAATTTCTCCATCTGAAAAATTATCATGTTGGGTTACATACTTTTAAAAAGGAAAAAGGAAACTACTATTTATTAAACAGCACTACTCACAGTTTACTTGATACAATTTTTGTAATAGGCCTGAGTATTTCTTTACTTATTGTACCCTTAAAACAAAATATCTTTGTAAGAACAATATTGTTCATCCCATTTTTTGTTTTTGCCTCTGTTTTTGTGTTTTTACTTTTTAGGGCCACACTTAGAGCATATGAAAGTACCTGGAAGCTGCATCTGCAGCCATAGCCACAGCCACAGCCATGCCAGATCGGAGCCGCCTCTGTGACCTACACCACAGCTCAGGGCAATGCCAGATCTTAACCCACTGAACAAGGCCTGGTGTTGAACCCACATACTCATGGATACTAGCTGGGTTTGTTACTGCTGAGCCACAATGGGAACTCCTGTTCATCCCATTTTATATAAGAAAATATTGATATTGACAACCTAAGTTGAATCACATAGGAGTTATATATGCTGATCAGTTTCCTGACATCCTGCTTCTGTGTAGCTTTGTCTGTCCTTCTCTACCCAAGTCATAGCCAGTTAGAATGGAATAACAGGGATTAGGAGGAAAAGCTGAAAGGAAAGCTGAGTTTAGGGCAGAGAAGATTTATCTACTTTCGGTGGGATTAGAATCACCCCACTTTAATATAATCCACAATTTCAAGTATTTCTAATTCATTAAAATAGTAAATAAGGCAGGACTTAACACTGCACCTTTCCGAAATTCATATATTACTATTTGTCATTAGTCTGTCTTTTCTTTCTCAGTCAATTCTTGGTTGAAGTGACTTTTTTTTTTTTAATCCTGAATAGATTTAACTTTTTTTTTCCTTTTTCATACCCTGTAGCATATGGAGTTCCTGGGTCAGGGATCCAATCCCAGATGTAGTTGTGACCTAAGTGGCAACTGCAGCGATGCCAGATCCTTTTAACCTATTGTATTAGACCAGTGATCAAATCTGCATCCTGTTACAGCAGATGCACCATTGATCCTGTTGTGCCACAGTGGGAACTCCTGAATAGCCTTATATTAATTCACCACCAAAATTTATAAAATAAATTAAAAATCAAATATATTTCATATAGTTTATCTTTTTATCAGTTCATTTTGTGACTCTGTGACAATTTATAGTTCATATATTTTTCTCCCCCTTGTTTATGATAACATTATTCTTTCTGCTTTCCCCTTCTACATCCTCTGATTCTTTACTACATTTTGTTAAACTAAATTGATGCTAACCTCTTAATTTGTTCTCAAGCTTAGGCTTAGCTTTCTTTTAAAATTAAAATTATGTTTTTAAAGGAAATGTCCAAAAATTCTAATTCTACTAGAAGCTGATTTGCAAAATTGAATCCATAAAATGTATTCACTAAACAGACAGGCTGGTAGCCCTTCTCATTGAGGAGTTTCAATACACAAAGATTATTTTAAAAAATATATGGAATCCAAAGTTTACGATTCTTTCATAGGCCCAGAAGTCTTTAAATAGCACACTTGTTCTATTATTATCACTATTATTATTGTATTACTTTTATTTTAATCTAAATACTGGATTTCATTAATATGGTCCATTGTCCTACTTGTTTACTAAATTTAATAAATCTCAACAGAACAGTTTAGACTTAATAAGTACCCTTGACCATTTCTTTTTTTTTTTTTTTGTATTTTTAGGGCCATACCCATGGCATATAGAGGTTCCCAGGCTAGTGGTCCAATTGGAGCTACAGCTGCCAGCCTTGCCACAGCCACAGCAATGTGAGATCCAAGCCGAGTCTGCAGCCTACACCTCAGCCACAGCAATGCCAGATCGAGCCGTGTCTGTGACCTATGCCACAGCTCAGGGTAACATCAGATCCTTAACCCACTGAGTGAGGCCAGGGATCCAACCTGCAACCTCATGGTTCCTAGTCGGATTTGTTTCTGCTGTGCCATGACAGGAACCCTAACAATTTCTATATAGGTTTGAAATCACAGATATTTTATTGGAAACATCTCCATAATTTGATATATTTTGTACTGTCTACCCCTTCACACTGTGCTCCTTTGTTCACCTGCTTTCAACTCTTCTCCTTCATCCATTTTCCCTCTTTCAATCTACTCTAAATTCCCTCCACCCAGGCCTTAGTACAGATGACTCTCCTGGACTTGCTTTTCCTTCTTTTGTCACTCTTCACTTGAGCCAGGGGATGAATGGCTCTGTTACATGAACATGACTCAGCAGATATGCACACACCTGAGATTTAGTGTGATGGTAGAGATGGGGGTGGTATTGGAGCAACAGACTCAGGCTCCAAGTGTCTGGAATGAATCAAAAGAGAGGCCTCTCTGTGATGAAATAAAGGAATGTATGATGAAAGTAAGAGGGGGAAACAAGAGTAAGAGAGAAAGAAAGAGGGAAGGAAATGGAAAAAAAATGTAGATGGAAAGGGAGATTCAGGTTAAAGGGTTTATTTCTTCATCAGTTTGAGATATGACCTTGTGTATAATAGAGAAAGAACAACTGATAGGTAAGAATTAACAAGTAGGGAGTTCCCATCATGGCTCAGTGGTTAATGAACCCGACTAGCATCCATGAGGACGTGGGTTCAATCCCTGGCCTTGCTCATTGGGTTAAGGATCTGGCATTGCCGTAAGTTGTGGTGTAGGTTGCAGATGCAGCTCAGATCCCATGTTGCTGTGGCTGTGGTGTAGGCCAGCGGCTACAGCTCCAATTCAACCCCTAGCCTTGGAAACTCCATATACCAGGGATGTGGCCCTAAAAAGACAAAAAAAAAAAAAAAGAATTAACAAGTAGACAATCGCATAGTAATCACAGATTCTTAGTTTGCTTGCTGGTCATTCCTACTATTATTTGCACACAAATATAGAGTACATTTAATTTTTAAATCTGTTTAAGTAAAATAATCTGAAATTTTACAAATATGTGCCTTCATGTCTTTTATTAGTGAGAAAGTTTAGAAGTGATTATGTTGTGTCCCTTTTAACTAGTTCTAACTTATGGAAATTTCACCTTTTAAAGACAAATTTCTGAATAGAAAAATCAAGTGAAGCAAGTCAAACTGATCTAAAAGTTATTTAGCGTGTTTAATGCCAAATCTACTTTCTGTATATAAATTACACATATGGAGATAGAAACCTTGCTCCCTGTGGAGACTACATATTTGTACTGCTAAATTTTACTTTTAAAATGGAGAATACAATAATTTTTAATGAAAAATGATTTTGGCTTAGCAAATTAAAAGGTTTAACTTCAAACAAAATTCAAATTAAACACTATGATCAGTTTTCATTCCATTTGTATGTGATCCCAAATCATCAACAAATGAAGCGTTTTTATTTCCTGTAACTTTACAAATAGCAAAAATGAAATAAAATTACCTATTATTTATGTTATCATTTTCCTCTCTAAATTTTGACAAACATGAGAGAAAAAAAAAAAGATTGTTTCTTGTTTCACAATGTGACTTCTGTGTTACTTATTGTTAAAATAAAAGTCACTTTATGAGTCAAAATTTTTAATCTTTCCCCCCCAAATCTAAAAAATGTTTTCTCATGAAACTGGTTTTGGTAAATACTTTTTTTTTTCTCCTAATGACAGGTAAGTCCTTTTAAGTGACTCATTGCTAATTAGTTCAGAGTAACATTCCAAAAGAATATTTTATTTTTGGAACCTCATTTTATTGATTTTCTGCTCCAGTAGCGTGACTAATGCACATCACAGTTAGAGCTCTGCAAAATGTTTGCAGCAAAACCCCAAACCAGGTGATAATCACCTGATATTTACCTGGTTTCTTTACTATGTTATCAACGAAATCATCACGCTCAATTCCTGAAAAGGTCCTTGGCTTTTACAAGAATTCCCAACAATAGTGGGCATTTCTCTGTGTTAAGTTCATTTCTCTTGCAAATTCACAAATTCAATTTCAAAATGAACTGAGATACAATGATTTTGGCTGTTCTTTGCTTTTTATTTTTGGTTCAGTGATGCCTGAATGTCAAAATAAATCTGAAGTATAGGCCCTTGGGAGCACAAATGAGTAATTTAAATGAATATCAATGAATCCAGCATGCTGAGTTTTAGCATTATAGCCAATGCCAGAACCACAAAGTAGCCAGAACTTACTCAGTGTGGCAACTGGTTTTAAGAACCGAGGTTGAGATTAGCAAAATTTTTTCCCTATAACAATCTTTGTAGGATCCCTTTTTTTTCTGTGACTATATTTCAAGCTTCTTATTTGTGATCATATCTATAGAAAGTTTGGCCAAAAAAATTCACTTCCCAGATTACCTTGCTGCAGAGGAACATAAATTATGTTTAAATTTATCAGAAAAAAATATCTTGTGTTTAATCTCAGTAGAAATGTCAGAGGATTACAAAAATTCATGTGGCTTTTATTCAGTTTATACATCACAAAGAATTTTTGCAGTAAAGGAACTGCATAATTAAAATAGAGATTATCCAAAGGATAATGATTCTGATAAACTAAAATGTATATTGTTGACATAACAGCTGTAAAAATATAGAACATAGTGGGACAAAGTACTAATAGTGGAAAGCTGTGTTGATGATAGATCTCATTGGAAAAATAATGAAAGCTTTGGCTCTTTTCAAGAACAAAATGCATTTCTTTCAAGAATATATAGTATTTCAGTGATTGGGATAACAATATATAACAATTGGGATAAGTTTAGCAATATTGATCTTATACAGAAAACTATATTAATACTGTAATTAATTGAGATAGTTTATAGTTTCCATTCTGTCAATAATTTTTTGTACAAATTCAAAATTTCTTTCACTAATACTAAACACATTTCAAAATTAAATATACTTTTGACTTAAGAATGTACCTCTTCACTCAGCATTTTAAAACAGAGAAAAATTGTCTTTAGGATTTTGAGAGGGAAAGTATGTGATTCAAACATTTTATATTTAGTTGAGGGATCTTGTATGAGTAAAGGTATTGAAATAAATATTAAAGGTGTAAAGATTTAAATAAATTGTCACTAATAATTTAAAAAAAAAAGATGTTTCCATTCTAAAGATATCCTATTGTCTTGGTAATTTTTTCAAAGTATCCGTACCAAAATAAAAACATAATACCTCTATTTTTAATAATTTGTGGTCACCAAAAACTGCTGACTTAAAAAATTTGAACAACTTAAAATTTGAGACTTCAGTTTTCTTTGCTGCTACAGCCCAGGAGGCAGCATTTTGGATAGCTCCAAAATACTGCTCCAAATAGGTAAGGGAGAATGCCAGTATATATGTGGCTTTGGTGAAGGGGTGGTACAACAAATAAACACACATTTTTTGTTAATTTTTTTTTTTTACTGAAATGAATTTATCACATCTGTAGTTGTATAATGATCATAACAATCTAATTTCACAGGATTTCCATCCCACAGCCCAAGCACATCCCCCCACCCCCCAAACTGTCTCCTCTGGAGACCATAAGTTTTTCAATGTCTGTGAGTCAGCATCTGTTCTGCAAAGAAGTTCAGTCTGTCCTTTTTTCAGATTCCACATGTCAGTGAAAGCATTTGAGGTCAGTGTCTCATTGTATGGCTGACTTCACTTAGCATGATAATTTCTAGGTCCATTCATGTTGCTAAAAATGGTGGTATTTCGTTCTTTTTGATGGCTGAGTAATATTCCATTGTGTATACGCACCACATCTTCTTGATCCTATCCTCTGTCGATGGACATTTAGGTTGTTTCCATGTCTTGGCTATTGCAAATAGTGCTGCAATGAACATTGGAGTACATGTGTCTTTGTGAGTCGTGGTTTTCTCTGGATAGATGCCCAGGAGTGGGATTGCTAGATCAAATGGTAGTTCTATGTTTAGTTCTCTGAGGCATCTCCATACTGTTTTCCACAGTGGTTGCACCAGTTTACAATCCCACCAACAGTGTACTAGGGTTCCATTTTCTCCACACCCTCTCCAGAACTTACTGTTTGTAAACGTTTTCATGATGGCCATTCTGGCTGGTGTAAGGTGGTACCTTGTCATGGTTTTGACTTGCATTTCTCTAATAATGAGTGATGTTGAACATCTTTTCCTGGGTTTCTCGGCCATCTATATGTCTTCTTTGGAGAACTGTGTGTTTAGATCTTCTGCCCATTTTTGGATGGGGTGCTTTGTTTTTTTGGTATGGAGCTGCAGAAGGTGTTTATAAATTTTGGAGATTAATCCCTTGTCAGTTGATACACTTGCAAAGATTTTCTCCCATTCTGTGGGTTGTCTTTTCATTGTTGTTTAGGGTTTCCTTTGCTGTGCAGAAACTTTGAAGTTTAATTAGGTCCCATTAGTTTATTTTTGCCTTTACTGTGAATACTTTAAGAGGTGGATCTGAGAAGACGTTGCTGTGGTTTATGTCAGAGAGTGTTTGTCCTATGTTTTCCTCGAAGAATTTTACAGTGTCTGGTCTTATATCTACATCTTTAATCCATTTGGAGTTTATTTTACTGTGTGGTGTAGGGAGTGTTCTAATTTCATTCTTTTCCATGTGGCTGTCCAGTTTTCCCAGCACCACTTCTTGAACAAGCTGTCTTTTCTCCATTGTGTATCCTTGCCTCCTTTGTCATTGATTGGCTGTAGGTGCGTGGGTTTAATTCTGGGCTTTCTATCCTGTTCCACTGATCTAGATCTCTGTCTTTGTGCCAGTACCATATGGTTTCGATGATTGTTGCTTTGTAGTCTAGTCTGAAGTCCGGGAGCCTGATTCCTCCAGGTCCATTTTTCTTTTTCAGGATGTCTTTGGCGATTCTGGGTCTGTTGTGCTTCCAAACAAACTTTAAAACAGTTTGTTCAAGTTCTGTGAAAAACGTCCTTGGTAATTTGATAGGGATTGCATTGAATCTGCAGTTTGCCTTGGGTAGTATAGTCATTTTGATAACATTGACTCTTCCAATCCAAGAGCATGGTGTATCTTTCCATCTATTTGTGCCATCTTTGATTTCTTTCCTCAGTGTCGTCTAGTTTTCAGAGTACAGGTCTTTTGTCTCTTTAGGTAGGTGTACTCCTAGGTATTTTATTCTTTTGGATGTAATGGTAAATGGGATTGCTTTCCTAGTTTCTCTTTCTGTTCTTTCATTGTTAGTGTATAGAAATGCTGTCAATTTCTGTGTATTAATTTTGTATCCTGCGACTTTGCCAAATTCGTGGATGAGCTCTAACAGTTTTCTGGTAGAGTCTTCAGGATTCTCTAGGTATGGTATCATGTCATCTGCAAATAGGGATAGTTTTCCTTCTTCCTTTCCAATTTGGATTCCTGTTATTTCTTTTACTTCTCTGATTGACGTGGCTAGGACTTCCAAAATTATGTTGAAGAGTAGTGGTGAAAGTGGACATCCTTGTCTTGTTCCTGATCTCAGCTGGAATTCTTTCAGCTGTTCACCATTGAGAATGATGTTCACTGTGATGTTCACTGTGATGGCCTTTATCATGTTGAGGTAGGTTCCCACTCTGCCCACTCTCTGAAGGGTTTTTACCAGAAATGGTCATTGGATTTTGTCGAAGCCTTTTTCCATGTCTGTTGAGAGGATCACGTGGTTTTTATTCTTCAGTTTGTGAATGTGCTGTATCACACTGATGGATTTGTGGATACTGAAGAACACTTGTATCCCTGGGATAAATTCCACTTGATCATGATATACAATCTTTTTAATGTATTGTTGGATGCGGTTTGCTAGTATTTTGTTGAGGATTTTTGCATCGATGTTCATCAGTGAAATTGGCCTGTAGTTTTCCTTTTTTTGTGGTATCTTTGTCTGGTTTTGTATCAGGGCCATGATGGCCTCATAGAGTGAGTTTGGGAGTATCCTTTCCTCTGTACTTTTTTGGAATAGTTTCAGAAGGATAGGTATTATCTCTTCCTTAAATGCTTGATAGAATGGACCTGTGAAGCCATCCGGTCGTGGGCTTTTGTTTGTTGGAAGTTTTTTAATCACAGTTTCAATTTAAGTTCTTGTGATTGGTCCATTCATCTTTTCTATTTCATCTTGGTTTAGTCTTGGAAGGTTGTACTTTTCGAAGAATTTGTCCATTTCTACTAGGTTTTCCATTTATTGGCGTATAGTTGCAAATAGTAGTCTCTCATGATCCTTTGTATTTCTGTGATGCCCATTGTTACTCCTCCTTTTTCATTTCTAATTTTATTGATTTGAGACCTCTCTCTTTTTTTCTTGATAAGTCTGGCTGTGGGTTTATTGATTTTGTTGATCTTTTCAAAGAACCAGCTTTTTGTTTCATTGATCTTTTCTATGGTTTTCTTTGTTTCTATTTCCTTGATTTCTGCTCTGATCTTTATGATTTCTTTCATTTTACTAACAAAATAGACTTAAAAATGAAGAATATTTTAACGGACAAAGAAGGTCACTACATAATGATCCAATAAGAAGATATAACAATTTTAAATATCACACACCCAACATAGGTTCACCACAACATATAAGGCAACTGCTAACAACCATGAAAGGACAAATAAACAATAACACAATAATAATGGGGGACTTTAACTTACAGCAATGGACAGATCAACCAGACAGAAAATCAGTAAGGAAACACAGGCCCTGAATGATGCATTAAAACAGAGGTACTTAATAGATATTTATAGCACATTCCATCCAAAAGCAACAGAATACACATTCTTCTCAAGTGCACACAGAACATTCTCTATGATTGATCACATCCTGGGCTACAAATCCAACCTCGGTAACTTTAAGACAATTGAAATCATATCAAGCATCTTTTCTAACCACAGTGCTATATGACTGGAAATCAACAACAAGAAAAAAATCTGCAAAAAACACAAACACATAGAGACTAAACAACATGCTACTAAACAACCAACAGATCACTGAAGAAATCAAAGAGGAAAGTAAAAAATACCTAGCAGCAAATGACAGCAAAGGTATGACACTCCAAAACCTATGGGATGCAGCAAAAACTGTTCTAAGAGGAAAGTTTATAGCAATACAAGCCCACCTCAGGAAACAAGAAAAAGCTCAAATAAACAAGCTAACTTTACATATAAAGCAGCTTGATAGAGAAGAACAGGTAAGCACACATTTTATAGAATTTTGCTGCTAATCTTCTAAAGTTTATCATTAGTCACAAGAAGTAGACATTACCATGAATGATTTTAGTACTTTTATAGATGTGAGGAGATGCAAGAATTGGGCTTCTAAAATCTTCTTCTGAAAATATCTATTTGAAGACCTGTTCTCTCAGTTTTCACAGTGCTTCACTCCTGATCTCCACCCTGAGCTCTTTCAGGGTGTGTGGAGTGTCTGTAGCTGCAGTGCTAAAGTTTCAATCTATGTAGAAGCACATGGTAAGTGCCAATATCCAGTTCACAATATTTTAAAACTTGGAAATCTGAAAAATATTGTGCAGAGATTTTAAAATAATGCTTTTGTATTTCATTATTAAATAACCATCCTTATTTATTAATTGGTTGTTTGTACCTGCTGTGCATTGTGTAACTTAAACATTGAAATCACACTGAATATCCAATCACTCATTTCCATTGGAATCATAAAAAAATGCAATCTTTGCTTTTTATCACAGCATCTACCGAAAAAAAAAAGGTTTTATGACAATACATAGGTAATTTAATGTTGAAACTGGAACTACTCAACTGAGAGTGTTTAGTAGATGTTGTAGGTGTGTCCCTCAAAAATTTAAAATAACCAAGTTATCCCTGTTTTTTATCTGAAGCACCTTGAACACCACAGTAAACAGTTTTGTAAGCAAGGCTTTAAACAAATGAGGAATAAATCTTAGGTACTCAAAAACGTAAAAAGTCATGTTGTAAGCAAGCAAAGGGTCACCTCTTATATGATATAGACACCAAATTCATAGTTTCCATTAATTTTAGACAGGTATAATCCTCAGTATAGAAATAAAAATAGAGGGAAGGAGAAAATATTTAACAGTTTCTTTTCAACCTATATTTTTCATGTTGTATTTATAAATTTTAATAGGATACTGGGTAAGTTTTATAAAACAGACAAATACTATTTTTTAAGAACTCCATAGGTTTAATGTTATATATACCAGTTTTTTAACATGCACAGAAAAAATTCCAATAGTAAATGCATCAATATTTTAAAATGTAATTCTCCCTCTGTGCTAAGCTGCAGATTGGGGAATGGATATTTTTCTTCAATACATTATTTTCATATTTCTAATATTTTAATAATTCGTATCCTTTTTATGGAAGAAAATGAAATTTCATTTAAAATAGAATTGGGAAGCAGTTCCCGTTATGGCACAGTGGTTAACAAATCCGACTAGGAACCTTGAGGTTGCGGGTTCAATCCCTGGCCTTGCTAGTGGGTTAAGGATCTGGCATTGCCCTTAGCTGTGGTGTAGTTTTCAGACACGGCTTGGATCCTCCATTGCTATGGCTCTGGCATAGGCCAGCGGCTACAGCTCTCCAATTAGACCCCTAGCCTCTGAACCTCTGTATGACACAGGTGCGGCCCTAGTAAAATATAAAAAAATAAAAATAAAAAAATAGATTTGGGGAGTTCCCGTCATGGCGCAGTGGTTAACGAATCCG
Organism: Phacochoerus africanus; assembly: GCF_016906955.1. Taxonomy (NCBI): domain Eukaryota; kingdom Metazoa; phylum Chordata; class Mammalia; order Artiodactyla; family Suidae; genus Phacochoerus; species Phacochoerus africanus. The sequence goes on from NC_062551.1 coordinate 124,461,669, forward strand.
ACTAGGAACCATGAGGTTGTGGGTTCGGTCCCTGCCCTTGCTCAGTGGGTTGACGATCCGGCGTTGCCGAGAGCTGTGGTGTAGGTTGCAGACACGGCTCGTATCCCACCTTGCTGTGGCTCTGGCATAGGCCGGTGGCTACAGCTCCGATTCAACCCCTAGCCTGGGAACTTCCATATGCCGCGGGAGCGGCCCAAGAAATAGCAACAACAACAACAACAACAATAACAACAACAAAAGACAAAAAAAATAGATTTGGGAAAATATTAATAATGAAAATATTTTAATTAACTGGTATTTATAATAAACATTTTCTGGAAAATAATGAAAATTATAAAATGATCAGAAAAAAAGAAGCTGAAAGGGTAAATCAATTTATGGACAAACCTAAAATATAGAGAAAGCAATAATATTAATGCAGTGTATGTGATATTTTTTCTGGTTTTGTTTGTGGAAACTAATTTTCAATTAGTGTATTCCACAGTTTTTCTTAGGGCTTAAAAATACTTCTGAAAACAGTGTGCATAATATGAAAGTGTTCGGCATTGCAAAAATAATATATAGATGTGAGATGTTAATATCATTAATAATATCATTTTTTAGGGCCACACCTATAGCATATGGAAGTTTTCAGGCTAGGGGTTGAATCCAAGGCCAGATCTGATCCAAATCTGTGAACTACCACACAGCTCAGAGCAATGCCGTATATACCCTTAACCCACCAAGTATTGCCAGGGATCAAATCCACACCCTATGGATACTAGTTGGTTTCATTTCAGGTGAGCCACAACAGGAACTCCCAATACCATTTTTATACAATAATAATTTTAGGAATATATACTTATCCTCAGCTAACATAATCAGAAGCGCCCATCCCCACATGTTATCAGTTAAGTCTTGCAATACTGTGTATAGACAAAGAGTCTTTGAGGAGACAGTTTTATAGTTTCTTCAAATGCTACCATTTTGTGACTTAAAATTTGCCCAAATATCTATCCTAAATATCCATTAGGTCAGCAAACACAACATCCTCCTTTCCTAGCCTTGTGGGTCTCATTATAATATCTGTTTCTCATCTGATAATGCTATTAAGATAACCGAAGAATTATATAATGAGATAATTACTTTCATCAAACTATTTAAAAATGATGTTGCTTTTAAGATATAGTCAATTCAACCAATGGGAAAGGGGAAATGAGCAAATTCAGAAGGGTTGAATATTAGTCCTTCAGATTTGCACCTAAGTTAAAAGGAGTTTGGATATGCAAATAGAAATCAAATTTCTACTTTTTGCTCATGTGCCTTCACTTGTACTGTTTTTCTTTATTTGATATCACAAAGTAAGTAATGTTTGCTATGTAATTTGCTTTCATTTTAGCTTTGACATTTTTCCCCCTGGGTTTCTAATTTCATTTCCATATGTGTATTGTTTTACCACCAATTAGTGCTAGCTGACATGAAATAAGAGTTTTTAAAAACAGTTTTCAATTCTTTTTAAACCATACGAACACATTAGCTGGCAATTAGTTTGAATTCTACCCTCATCCTCTATCCCCTTATCTTCTCTTCTCTTCATGGAACAATTAATTATCTATTGAATGGTCAAAATTTAAAGCAAATAAATAGGAATGATAATTACAGAAATTATTAATGAACCATGGTGAAATCATTTATTTTCTTTAATACTTGTTAAATATATATAGCTTGTTCAACAATGGTTTCTTTATCCTTAAAATTATCTTTTAATAATTACACAGTGATATTACCATATTAATAGTAATCAGTTAAAGAATGAAAATGCTATCACTATATGGCTTTCAAATAACAATTTAAAATTCTCAGATATATTTATCTTTTATTATCTGGAAAATAATACATCTAATAAAATAATCACTTTTATTAATAGTGGTGCTACTTCTTTCAAATATGCTTTCATACATATTATCTTATTAGGACCGGAAGAGAATTCACACAAATATTATTATTTCCATCCTATTAAGGAAGAAAATGTGAGGTTGAAAAATTTAAACACTCTCTCAGGAATCTCATGACCTAAAGTGCATCCAAATGTTAGCTGACTTTTAGCACGGTAGTCAGTACTGGAATAAAATTTCATTAGTGGTTTTTTATTCATCATTTATTTACAGCCTACTTCCCGTTAACAGCTTTAAGTTCCACAAGAGCAAGAAATATGTTTATTTACAGAGTTAATAGCCAAGAATGGCAAGTAGAGTAGATCTTTAAATATATTTTGAATCAACCAATACAAGTTTCTAATTGCTAATCCAAATGAATATTTTGCCACCCCAGTATATTCTCCCCTAAGGAGTAACATACTGCACACACAGTCTGTTTCTCTGTGCCCTACTCCACTCCCATGCCCTTCTGTGAAAACACTCAATATCATATGTCCACTGTACTAAAATAACAACCAACTAAATTTCTTCCCTCCTATTCTTACTTGGAGCACCTTGTATCTTGGTTGATTCATCTTTTAAGATTTGCTTCTGATTCTCCCTCAGATCAGCTAGTTTCAGAGACATGCTAACCAGTATCAGTGCAACTGTGTTGATGTCCACTGGGCAACATTCTGACTGAAGTCAAAAGTGGAAGGAAAATATACCATTGAGCTGATCACACAGCAGCCATGGTAGGATGAAATCTACAGCCTGGACCCCATTACCGTAGCAGATCTGAGCACCTTGGAGAATAAAACAGATTAGAAACTACACATTTGAGGTTCCACTTCTGTCTCTTACTTACTGTGGGGGAATTGAAAAATTGTCTCTTCCTCTCTGACTTAACTCCCCTTCTGCAAAACAATGGCAATACCTAATAATCAGAAAGCTAATAAGAGAATCATACAAAATAGTTGTGAAATTATGTGCAACAAATGCAAACTCAATGCTTTTACCTATTATTAAGATTTTTGCCTCCTGGTACATACATGAGAATGGCTTATGATTGTGTATATGTGTGTGTGTTGTTCTAGTTCTATGAAAAATGTTATGAGTAATTTGACAGAGATTGAGTTAAACCTGTGGATAGCTTTTAATCATATTAATTTTTCTAATCCAAGAAAATGAGGTATCTTCCCATTTTCTTGAATTATCTTCAATTTCCTTTATCAATATTTTATAGTTATCAGCAGGTAAGTCTTTCACTTCCTTGATTAGGTTTAATTCTAAATATTTTTTGGATGTGATATTAAATGAGATTCTTTTTTACTTTCTCCTTCTGATAGTTCATTGTTAATATAAAGAAACACAACAGATTTCTTATATTAATCTTGTATCCTGCTACCTTGCTGAATTCATTTATCAGTTCTAATAGGTTTTGTGTAGAGTCTTAAGGGTTTTCCATATAGAGAATCATGTCATGTGCAAATAATGATAATTTTACTTATTCCCTTCCAATCTTGATACTTTTTATTTTTTTCTCTTGCCTGATTGCTGTGGCTAAGACTTCAAATACAATTTAAATAGAAATGGTGAGAGTGGATATATTTGTTTTGTTCCAGAATTTAGCAAGAAGGCCTTAAGCTTTTTGCAATTTAGTATGATGTTGGCTATGGGTTTGTCATAAATGTCTTTTATTATTTGAGATATGTTAGCCCTATACCTTCTTTGCCAAGAGTTTTTATCATGAATGGATGTTGAATCTTATCAAATGCTTTCTCTGCATCTATTAAGATGATCATGTGTTTTTTTGTCTTTTCTTTCTATTATGTAGTCTATTACATTGATTGATTTACATATGTTGAACCATCTTTGTAACCCTGGAATGACTCCAACTTGATCATGTTGTATGATCCTTTTTAAGTGTTGGATTTGGTTTTATAATATTGTCTTGAGGATTTTTGCATCTATAGTCATCAAAGATATTGGTTTGCATTTTTATTTTTGGTATTGCCTTTGTATAGTTTTGGTATTATGGTGATTGTGCTTTCATAGAATGATTTGGGAGAGTTTTTTTTCCTCTTCACTCTCTTGGAATAGTTTTAGAAGAATAGATATAAGTACTTTGTTTGGTAGAATTCCCCAGTGAAGCCATCTAGTTCTGGACTTTTGTTTGCAGAGGCTCTTTTTATTACAGATTCTATTTTACTTCTAGTGATTGGTCTGTTCAAATTATCTGTTTTTGCTTAATTCAGTTTTGGCAGGCTGTGTGTTTTAGACACTTATCCATTTATTTTTTGTCTTTTTGTCTTTTAGTCTCTTTAGGGCCACACCCGTGGCATATGGATGTTCCCAGGCTAGGGGTCGAATTAGAGCTACAAGATCTGAGCTGCAGTGCCAGAGCCACATGATCTGAGCTGCAACGCATGATCCAAGCTGCATCTGCAAACTACGCCACAGGTCACCAAAACATCAGATCCTTAACCCACTGAGTGAGGCCAGGGATTAAATCTGCATCCTTGTGGATGCTAGTAGGGTTTGGTAACCACTGAGCCATGACAGGAACTCCTTTTTTTTTTTCACTTTTCCATTTTTTAAATGTGGACCTTTTTTTTGCGTACAACTGTCCACAATATTTTCTTATGGTATTTTATATTATGGTATTGGGTCTTATTTTTCCTCTCTCATTTCCTCTCTCATTTCTTAATTTGTTTATTTGGGTTCTCTCTCTTTTCCCAGAGATTTGTCCCCTTTTTTTACACTTTTCAAAAGCCATCTATTGGTTTTATTTCTTTTCTTCTATTGTTTATTTTGACCTGTATTTCATTTATTTCTTCTCTGATCTTTATTATTTTCTTCTTTCTGCTGTTTTTTACTCTTGTTTTTCTAATTATTTTAGGTGGTAGTTTAGGCCATTTATTTGGAATTTTTATTGTTATTTGAGAAGGCCTCTATCTCTATGAACTACCCTTTTAGCAATGTTTTTGCTCTATCCCATAGATGTTGTATGATTTGTGCTGTCATTGTCATTTGTCTCAAGGTACTTTTTTTAATTTCCTCTTTGATTTCATCATTGATTCATTGATTTTTTTAGTAGCATGTTGTTTAGTCTCCATGTAATTATTTTTTCTTTATTTTTTCCCTCTTCTTTCTGTGCTTGATTTCTAGATTAATGCTACTGTGGTTTGAGGGTCAGAAAAGATACTGAGATAATTTCTATCCTCTTAAAGTTGTTGAATCTTGTTTCCTAGAATGTGGGCTATCCTAGAGAATGTTCCATAGATACTTGAAAAGAATGTGTATTCTTTTTATTTTTTATGTAGTGCCCTGTAGAGATTAATTAATTCCCAATGTTCTGTTCTGCAATTCAGGATCTCTGTTGCCTTATTGATTTTTTGGTCTGGAAGATTTGTACATTGATGTCAGTGTGGTGTTAAAGTCCCTTAGTATTATTGTCTTCCCATCAATTTCTCCCTTGTGTCTATTTGTACTTGTTTTGTGTATTTGAGTGCTCCTATATTGGGTTTATATATGTTAAAATGTTTTAGCATTTTCTTATATTGAAACTTTAATCATGATATGGTTTCCTTCTTTGTCTTTATTATTTTCCATCCTTTCACTTTCAATCTGTACATGTCTTTTCCCTTAAAGTGGGTCTCCTTTTGGCATCAAATCATGTGTTCTTGTTTCATTATCCAATCTGGAATTCTATGTCTTTTGATTTGAGCATTTAGGTAAGTATTTATTGCATTTTAAATCTTGTTTTCAAGTTAATTTCATAGTCATCTTTCTTCTTCTTGTTTTTCCTTTTGTGATTTAATGGCTTTCTTTATGTGTTATAATTGAATTCTTTTCTCTCTCTCTCTCTCTTTTTTTTTTTCTTTTTTTTTTTTAGGGCCACACCTGCAGCATATGCAGGTTCCCCAGGCTAGGGGTCAAATTGGAACTGTAGCTGCCAGCCTATGCCACAGCCTCAGCAATGCCAGATCCAGGCCACATCTGCAACCTACACTGCAGCTCACAGCAACACAGGATCCTTAACCCACTGAGCAAGGCCAGGGATTGAACCCGCAACCTCATGGTTCCTAGTTGGATTTGTTTCCACTCCACCATGATGGGAACTCCAAATTCCTTTCTTTTTGATACTTGTAAGTTTATTATATATTTTTATTTGTGATTACCTTGACTTTCAAGTATGTTAACTTGTAACTAACTATATCAACTTGGTTTAGACAGCATAGTTTTTTCGATCATTTTACTTAATAACATGTTACAAGGTTACATGTGTTCCTCTTATTAAAGCTTTAGCCACATTTCTAACCTTTGATATAACACTTAAGAGTTATTTTGAACAAAAAAAATAGTGGTAAAGTCATTTGGTGATTGCTTTCTTGTTCATTTACATCTGCACAACAATGTCATGGTCAGAGAATTTGGACAGTTCTCTAATCTCAAGAATGTATCAAGATTTCCTGTTTGACCAAGTACATGAAGAACTTTAAATCTTTCACATGCATGAAATAGTGTTTATTTATTTATTTTTCGATTATAAGATAGTTAATTCTAATAGATTGTGTGGATTGATTCTACAATTTATATTATATATACACCCATGCTTATGTTCTGTTTGATCTTTTAAAGTCTTACAGAAGTGAATTAAACTTTGCACTATGGTTATGGCTCTATTAATCTTTTTCACATTTCTAAAATGTTTTGCCACCTATATTATACTGGAACTATATTATTTAGTGTTGCCTTATAAATATTATGATTATTACAAAATATATTCATTTCTCCCATTCCTAAATTTATCTTGTTTTAATTCTAAAAAACGCCGTAATTTCTATCCCACCATCTTAATTACTTTGTTTATTTTAATATTGTAGTGGATATTTGCTTCCCCAGAAATACACCTATTTAACTATAATTCTCCCCACTACTGCCCAATATTTGTTGCAATAGTCCAAAACAATATTTCAAACTAGAACACTTATCTACTCTTCTCATATATTCTGCTTCTGGTATGATATAATTTTAGACATCCAGTATACTGACTGGTTCTCTCATTCATCCTTGTTATCTATTCTGAGTCAAATCTTCATCTACTCCTCAGTCACTTAATTCATTTCTCTTTGTCCCATTATTTAAATTAGTATTCCAAACCTTCTCCAATATTCTCAGTCTTAAACCTTATCACTCACACATTCTGTTTTAGATAATGTCTCTACTTCTAAACTTGCTGAGGCTATTTATATCACCCAAAATGAACTTTTATTTCTATCTTGTTCACTTAAACATCTCAGCTTAGATGCTACCCTTCCCCCTTTTCATTCCTGCTATTTCCGAGAAGAAATAGTGTTTCTGCTTCCCAAATTTAATTTATTTGCCAATTTATTTTTCTTTTGAAAACTTCTGATTCATTGTAAATCTCTCCATTTCTACTGGATCTTCTTAGTATGCTCAGGACTTGTGATCCTATAATTTGCTTTATAGTATATTAATATTTTATATCCTATTGTTTAATTGTGCTTTGCATATTTTATCACTTCATTAGAAATTATTCCTGATGTTTCATTATTAGAATATCAAGATGAGGCCATTCTTTATTCTAAACTCTCCATTTAATCAAATATGCAGGCTTACCTCTCTTAAGCAGACACCGGCTCATAACTCTACTTTCTGTCTTTGTCCTCCTTTTAAACCTCTTCCCATATATATTTTTTTCCTGGCTGAAACAAAAGTTGTTTAAAAAATATTCACCTAGATATCAGAAAACCGAAAATCGGAAATGAAAATATTCTACTCTTAATGTAAGTGTGCTCATTTAACCTATTTTTTTATGAAACAAGAATACCAATGTTTATAATGTCTCTTTAAACCTTAGACTTTAAAAAAGGAAAATGCTGTAGAAATATATTATTGTTTTCTAACAAGACTCTTTCAAACTTACTTGTTCATTGCTTTAAAATATTGTGTGTGTCTGCTGGTGGGAATGTAAATTGGTGCAACTGCTGTGGAAAACTATGTGGAGATTCCTCAGAAAACTAAAAATAGAATTACCATTTGATCCAGCAAGCCCACTCCTCAGCATCTATCCAGAGAAAGTCATGACTTGAAAAGATACATGTACTCCAATGTTCATTACAGCACTATACACAACAGCCAAAACATGGAAACAACCTAAATGTCCATCAACAGAGGAGTGGATAAAGAAAATGTGGTACGTATATGCAATGAAATATTACTCAGACATTAAAAGGAAAAAAATAATGGCATCTGAAGCAGCACGGATGGACCTAGAAATTATGATCCTAAGTGAAGTTACTTCAGACAGTGAGACACCAACATCGTATACTATCACTTACTATGGATTCTAAAAAAAAGGGCACAATGGTGATAGCAGCACTTTTTAAAAAAAATTAATTTTGGTCACCTAGATGATAAATTTCTAATCTTAAAACCCTAGAGAACCAGAGTTAAAAGATAATACACTTGATCTGTGTCCTCTAGAGAAAAGTTGAACCCACCAGGTTTCCTAGTGTTATGAATGCCAATTAAGACTTAAATTCTCTGTGATGTTTTTATTTCTGTTTTTCCTCAATTTAATATTTTTTTGAATCCACAATGTTACACATCATTTCTTGAAATATTTTCCTTTACAGTGAAATGCTGATTTGTGACTTTGTTTTGCAATATATATTTTTAAATTGGACTTTTCTGGAAAATCATCTGAATGATAATTATAAGCAGAATAAATATTATGGTAGAGTGAAAAAAAATTGTGTGTGTGTGTGTTTATCTCCACACTATCAGTTAAACATATGGAACAATACCATTGCTTATGAGTTCTTTGGTAACAGTCTTTCTGTCTGGCCTATGTGATTGACACAACATTTTGGTAAAATTTATTTCTTAGTAGACCCCCCACTCCCCCAGTACACACTAAACAGATTTCTCATTGTATTCATAAAACTATTTTACAACTGTTTATATACCCATTTACACAACAGATTGGGAGAGCTACCTGAAGACAAAATAAGATGTTTTATTCAATCTTTTTTTATTCTCAGAAAATAGAATAGCAAATAGAAGAAACAACAAATAGAAAATGTTGATAAATACCTGTTAAATGATCTTTGTCACATCTATAGCCACTCCTCTAGGTAAAGGGAAAAAAATCTGGAGGTATTGTCAGTTCCCAAGAGTAAGAACTCTTGGTTGAGAAATGAAGCACTTTACATCAACAAGGGAAAACTGATTATCTCCTCAAATCCCGCTATCTCCTTAAATGTCATTACTAATTGACCTCACTGTCTAACTCATGATCTAAGCTGAAACAAAATAAATACGATTTTTAATTTTTTTTCAATTTAACAGGTGTTGAAACCTAAATAATGGAATTGCTTCTCTCTAAAAGTTAACAAACAAAAAAATTAAAATAAAACAAACAGAAAAGCAAAGGAAGCATCTCCTTGCAGCTTAGCTTCCCCCACAGAGCTCTGGAATGTCCACTGAAATTGTTTATGAATGCATAAAACCCTGCCAGAGGGTATATAGATTTTTTTATCTTGATTCCTTTTGTTGTATTTTACAAATTGTTCATGGCCCTGTGAGACCAGTTGTTGAGAAAAAAGGGAGAACTTTGAGTTCTTTCCAAATCCTCATTTTCGGGTAGGGGGAGTCAACCAGGACATTCTTCAGCAAAATCGCCTTCATATTTGGCAGACTGGTGGTACACTGTCTCTGGGGTCTAGCAATCCAGTTTATAAGGCTGCTTATGGCAGTCAAGATTTGCAAACAAAGCTGTAGTTGGAAAAATATACAAAAATTTCAAAGGAAAAGCTGTCATCTGAAGTTTTCTAACATTTCTGTAGAAAATAGTGAGGGAGTAATGCTGAGAATACCCTGCAAGTTATACAAAGGCGACTTGAAAAGCTCCAGCATGTCAGTTTTCAAAAGTCCTCTTGAGGCTGAGACACTGTGAAATTCTCATGTATGTTGATTTATGCAGTGATTTGCTTTGACCCTAGGGAAAGCTGCTTTATGCTCTGGACATCTATGCCTATCTACCTTTCCACCTAACTGTGAGAGGCACCAAACAAACATGCAAAGGGGAAATGAATGAAGAAGAAAGAGAAGCAATCATAAAAAGTAATAACTACTCAGTTCAAAAGTTAAAATATATTTTACTTTGTCTCTGTCTGAACAGTCTATGCACAGTGGGTTATGTATTCTATCCAAACTTTATTCAAAGCTGATTTTTTCCTATGTGTATGTATATACTTGGAGCTTAAATAAAAGGCATGAGCAAAATGGATGTTTCAGGAGAGACTGAAAAGGGCATTTTGCTTGAAAAATCTGTCCCTATCTTCTTGGCCTTGTCAAATCTTAACCATGTTTCAGGACCTATCTATTTGACCAACTTTCTAGAGCATATGTGAGTATTCCAGTTCACAATTTGGCCATCTTCAAAGTCCTTATGTGGCCTATTATATTTTGAAAGTTAATCAAATTGTTACTTGATATTAGCTGCACTTTTTGTTTTTGTTAAATAAAGTCTTAACTGTGACTTATGGTAACAATTTAAAGCTTCTTGGACATAGGATTTGAACATCATATAAAATAATCTAACTTCAGGTTTTTATCTTTGATTATTGGCAGCTTTGAAACCTCACTCCTCTCTCCTCCTCAATCTACCATACATCTAGGGAAACTGATAGGCCACGTGCTCCCTCCTTTTCTGTACATAAGAGACTCCAATCATGCCTACCCACACATAGGGAACTTCACTCTGACCTCACCCCTTAACCATAATGAAAACCTCAAACCAGTCTTATTTTCTTGCTAACTCAAGCCATTTTCATACCTGTGTAGGAGGCCTGATCTGCTCTGAGGAAACTTCATTGTGTAAGTAATAAGTCTTTTCATAGGCTCTTAGTGAGTAAGTGAAATTATCAGTCTTGACAGCTGAAACGATTTATGAGTTGAGTTTATCCTTCCTATGCAAGATGATTACGGCTTCCCTGGTATCAAGTCTGAAGGCTATGTATACAGTAATTGCTCAATGTGTGCTTGTTTAATCCCCAATGGAATCCCCTTCAGTTTTCTTTAGCAAGCCTGAAACTCAAATTGTGGGAAGGCAGTGTTAACAAGTTAGTCATCCCATTCCTCAGGTTACCCAACTGCTAAGTGGATCATCAAAACAAGCCTTTTGAAAAGGACCATATTATGGATTTGAAAAACTAGAGAAATAAATAAAGATATGCGTTTCTTACTATGGCACTGACTCCAGGGCCCATGCTTTGGATCAAAGTTCTCAAGCATCATCAGCATGTGCTCACCAACTCCTGGTGCCCCTCTTTCACCTCACAGGACACCCTTCCATTGAGCTTGCATTCAGCATCTGAATCTTTCAGTTAGAACTCCCAGAAACTACAAGCTAAGAATTGAAGAGCCATGAGATAGTAAATATGTTTGAAATCCTGAGCATAGTCTCAGTTTTAAAGTACAGTAAGACGACTGTGTATATAACAATGAGGATATGTGGAATGGAGCTTGAGATTGCTCACTTGTATACTGCAAAAATTTATCTTTATCAACAGTCATCCTTTATACTTTTTTGTCATTAAGAAAATTAAGCACACATTTGCGCATTTACTTATTTATAACCTATCTCTCTTAAAAGTAATTTGAAGGATCCCTATTATTATTTCACTGTTTGATATTCACTAGCAACTCCATTAAATATACAAGTCAGTTGAACTTGACATACATGGATGCTAAGAACCACAGAAGTTATGACTGTCCTAGATTAAATAGGTAGATTTCTGGTCATTGATCCTTCAACAACGAGCTTTCCATTACATATGTAGCACTATTTTCTAAGCATGAATGCCAGTATGGACAGTAAGGTATAAGATGTACATGGATGTCTGATTTGGAAATGAAAAGGAAAGGGTATGTCATGTAGCTACCTATGTTCCATGTATATATAGTTCATGGCATTCTGTGGCTATAAGTACTCTTGTGTCCTGGCTCAGTGCTTAGCATGAGTCTCAGTAGGTTTCTGTCAAACTTAATGAGGATATTGTATGCAGAAAAACTAACAAGCCAATATGGAGATTCATGTTAGAGATAAATTCCTCTCCCTAAAAAATTGTGTGTATGTATGTTGGTACATGTGTGTTTGTGTATGTGTCCGCATTTATTTTTTAGGGATCTAAATAATTGAAATAGAATGGGTATGCACAGAGAGCTCCCACACTGGGGCAGTGGGTTAAGAATCCAACTGCAGTGACCCAGGTTGCTGTGAAGATACAGTTTCTTCTCCTGCCAAGTGCTGTGGGTTAAAGGTGGCGGCTGCAGCTCAGATTCAGTCCCTGGCCCAGGAACTTCCTTATACTGTAGGTGCAGCCATAAAAAGGGAAAAAAGAAAAAAGAATGAGGATACACAGGAAGAGAGAAGAATGGAAAAGAAAGTTTGAATTTTTTTTTCTTGCCTAATACTTAAGCAAACCACTTCCTTTCAGTTATCCATATGAGGAAGATTCACAGCAGTATCTGCAATAATTCTAAACCTAACATAAAACAAAAATTAAACAGCAAATAACAAAGTACCAAGGTATTTTCTATCCAAGTGACTTAATAGCTTAATATAGTGATAATGGAGATTTATTCTTGAGATAGGTAGTTTGTCCGACTGATAAGTTTTTTGACAGGACTATGCAATCATCCCAGATTCAATAAATCAACTCAAAAAATGATTGGCAGTGTTTTCTGGTAATCAGTTAAACTAAGTTCTGGATAAATTTCATCCTTAGGTTTATACCAGCTTCTTGGGAGCACAAATAAAAAGACAGGCACCGGAGTTCCCTTCGTGGCTCAGTGGTTAACGAATCCGACTAGGAACCATGAGGTTGTGGGTTCGATCCCTGGCCTTGCTTGGTGGGTTAAGGATCTGGTGTTGCTGTGAGCTGTGGTGTAGGTTGCAGACGTGGCTCAGAGACCGTGTTGCTGTGGCTCTGGCGTAGGCTGGTGGCGACAGCTCCGATTAGACCTCTAGTCTGGGAACCTCCATATGCTGTGGCAGCGGCCCTAGAAAAGGCAAAAAGACAAAAAAAAAAAAAAAGACAGGTACCACTTTCCTCTTGGCTGTCATTCTGGTGTCCAACCATCCTGTGCTCAAACACGGAGATCATCTGGCCACCATCCACTGCCGACGGCTAGAAACTGTTTTCTCTGCTCGATGTATGCACTCCACCAGTTCATGCTTTAGAGCAGTTGGTTAATGATAATGATAATGATTTAGATTCCAGTGGGCAGTAAATATAAAATATTTGATCGTTAAGTGGCTTCATGAATGTAGGATTGTTTACTAACTGTGTGGGGAGGGGAAGGTGATTGAAGCATGCTAAAAAGTACAAGCAAAGAAAATGAGAATATTAAACTATAAGGCAATGAGTTTTATTCCTGGAATGTAAACAGTGGGTTAAAAAGAAATAAAGAAAAAGGAAGAATGAAAAACTTCACTCCTCAGCAGGAAAATTATACATATGATGTAAATGTGATAAAGCCAACACATTTCAAAATGTTGTAAGGAATGAATTACAGGCCTTTTTGGGGTCAGTGTTTGATCGTAACAAAGGCAGGTGTATCCAGAGTCTGCTGAATTTACTAGCCAGATTCATTAGATTGTGATCTCTTTATTCTAAATGAAAACCATGATTATTCAAATGAATCATGTTTTGTTGCCCTAGCCATAGAAAAGTTATATTTGCAAAGAACATTAGATCAAGTGATATGTCAGATGTGGCCGATATAAAATAGAAAAATAAGGAAACAACCTAAACCTAAATCCATGATCTCAGGTTCCACATCTGAAAAGTTAAAATATAAAGTTAGAAAAATTATAATTTTTTACGCTTCTTTTAATATTCAGCTTTCCTTTCTAATGTGACTCTAATAACCCTCAGTGCATGACTGTGTTTCACACACCTGGTGTCTCGGGGGCCTTTCTCTGTTCCCTACAAGCAGTGAATGTCTGTAGGTGACAATGCTTTCAGAGACAACAATTCAGAGATAAGCTTACTAATATCTCCAGGACTGTAAGGATTTCAATCATCATTTATTTAAAAGATATGGCAACTTTAAGGAAAACCCTACTGCAGCTAAATGCACCAGTCTCTACTCAGGATGTAACCTGAGAAAAGTTTAAAACTGTCTTTGCGGTTTCAAAATCCCCAAAGAAAATACTCAGAGAAAGATCTCATTTTAAAGACCCCATTGGAGTTCCACCCCACCAGTGGCTCAGAGGTAAAATATCTGGCTTGTCACTGCTGCGGCTTGGGTTGTTGTTATGGCACGGGTTTGATCCTGGCATGGGTATAGCCAAAATTAAAAAATAAAATGAAATAAAATAAAACAAGACAAAATAAAATAAAAGCCCCCTTCCAGACCTTATGTAGAACACATCAGTCGGGATGTCCAACTGCATTCCTTCGCCCTAGTAGATCGCAGAATACAGTGCTTCACCAAATTCTGGGTAAACATTACCCTTAGCTTTATATCAGCTCCTCAGGGCCATAAATAAAAAGGCAGGTAGCAACTCCATCTTGGCTGTTGGTCCGGTGTCAAACCATCTTTCCCTCTTTAGACTGAGCACATCTGGCCACTGTCCACTCCCACAGCTGGAAACTGTTTCCCTGCTCAATGTATGTATTTACTGGCTCATGTGAGTCTGAAGTGAGTTCAATGTGAATAATTCATGCTGAAACAAAAATCAATCAAGACTCTTTGTTAACCCTTTTGAATCAATTAACCAGTTTAAAAAAATAATAATAATGCTGCCCATACAAAAGATTCAGATTTAATCAGCTTCAAGAGAACCTCATCTTATTATCTTTTGAAAAGGTCCCTGAGGTGGTTCTAAAGTGGAGTTAAGTTCAGAGTAATTTGAGTCCTCTATGGATATCCAGACTTCTGATGGCCAGCACTGCTTTATAGGAAAGAATTTCATTACCTAAAATCCAGCAATCTCTATTCTGTGGAATCAACATCCTTAATTGGATAGGTGCTTAAATAATGAAAACAACTTGGAGATGGACTGCTAAGGTGTAAGTTGCCCCATGAGAAAGCAACCTTTAGCAACCACCCTGGGGATTTATTAAACCTCAGGGAACTACCTCACAACCCTATTCTATCCCCTTTGAATGACCCTGGGCCTGCTGACCACACCCCTGATCTCCCTATGCTCAGTGCCTCTGTCTCCAGGATCTTTATTTTTTCACAACTCCAGGAGTACCATTCCATCATGTAGTACCAAAAGTTCTGCTTGGGCAGTGGGGTCTTTCTACCACTACACAAGTCCTCTCAAGATTTTACTGTTCAACTTGTCTTCCAGCCTATCCTTTTCCATTAAACATTAAAAAAAAAAGCAAGCTTTTATTGTCTCCACCTTTCTAAAACAGAAATTGGGGACCTATATACTTATATACGAAAAAGTCATACTGTCTTTGTAACTTAAGGGTCAGCACTCCTTTCATGGAAACTTATTATCTCTTCCAATCAGGACTTCTCTGAAAGAACTGTGGTCTGACAAGCCCTTGTTGTTATTTTCCTTCTTTCTTTGCTCACACACCTGCCCCAACTGGAAGCACATTTCTTCCCTTATGGATGATAGAATATTCTCTAACCCTTTAAGACTTCATTCAAGGTCCACCTGTCCTTTGATCTCACCTGTCCAGAGTGATTGTTTAAGTTTCATAACACTTTGTTTCCCTACCATTTATTCGACTTTTAGTACTGTATTCTGCACTCAAATCTCTAGAGGTGGCCATAGTAATTGACCTGATCTGGTGCTTTGTTTGCACCAGTATATATTGAGAAAGTAATGTTTAACTGACTAATTGGTGGACCCAGCGCAAAGTGAAGTAAACAAAGTTATGGAGAAACTTTAGTCAAAGCCAAAAGAAAATGTTAAGCCTTATGACAAAATATTTTTCATCTGTCATTTTTCAGTCCTTAAATGGAGATTCTAACCAGAAAATACCTTTTTCTAAACAAAGGGAATTGACCTCATACAATTACCTCTCTCTCTCCTCTCAGTGCCAACACAAGCCCCAGTGAGAGGTCAGAGTTCAAACACACAGAAAATGCTTTGAAATGTCACTCGTTCACATGTGAGAAAACATTGCTGTCTTTGCCCCTTACCAGTATAATCAACTATAATTTCAAATCAATATCTTGCCTCACCATGGATTGTATGGTACATCCAGTCTTCTTTTTCTGCCTCATTACTTACCTCCTTCACCTACTCATATTAGTTGCTTCAGATACAAAGGCAGTTTTTCAGGCAGTGTGAAGTAGATTCAGTTCCTTGACATTCAGAACTGAATTGTCCAGGATGTTACAGAAAACATTTATTTTCTGGCTATTTGTTCTGGACTTTCAAGTACATCACTAAACTTAGTTAGAAAATGGGAACTTGTCTTCATATTCAACTGGGGATGCTGTTCTAAATTAGAAGATTTCCCCTGATCCTCAGGGAGTCATTTCAGGGCAAAAGAGTGTCTAAATCCACCATTTTAGGGCATAATGGGGATAAGTTTAAAGAAGGATTGTCTTTCGCTAAATTGATTTTCTGCTCTTGCATTATTTATTATTGTCTAAATATATGTGGAAACATTGCTTCTCTTTCCTTGAGAAAGTTTCCATGCATTTCTGAAGTTTTGCTGTGGCCCGTGGGGTATTGCGGCATCTTCTTAACACTCTGTGTTATCCCTGGAATGAGCCCTTCCTTTTCTTCCATGTAATCAAACCCTACGTTGTGACCAGGGTCAGTTCAGTCCTACCTCCTTCATGAAGCTTTTCCTGATTTCCATATTTCTCATTTGTTTTCCCCTTATCAGAATTTATATAGCTATTATGAATCTTGTCCCCCAGGGTTTGACATTTGATCATTCTACTTTATCTTGTTCTCTCACTATCATATACCTTATGTCTGTTATTCTCATCTAAACTATGGTTTGCTTATCTAATCATTAGGTACAATTTTATTAAATCAATGTCTGTTGACTCTTTATATATGTACAGAGCTCTGTAATTATTATAATAAATTATCACCATTGTGCTTTATATTTGCTTCATACCCCTGAAATAGTTAAGCTCATTGAAGACAATGGTTTCTTCTTAAATATCTCCTAAATCCACTGATTTTTATCTCCAACTTCTACTATAAATCTTTATCCAGATTACATGGTATATCACTATGAGAATCCCCATACCCTTCTAGAAAGTGTCCTTGTATCTATCTTCTATATTCCCCATCCTGCTTCTGAAGAAGTATTCAGGAACATACATTCAAATCTACTCCCTTATCTAGTGGAGAACATAAACATACCTTGAATATATTATGCTAAGTTATATAAGTCAGATACAGAAGGATAAGTATTGTATGGTTCCACTTTGATGAAGTACCTGTGATAGGCAAATTTATAGAGACAAAAGCAGAATGGAAGTTGTTATGGGTAGGGGAAAGGAGAAATGGAGTTATTATTTAATGGGTATAGAGTTTCTATTTGGCATGATGATAATATTCTAAAAATGGGTGATGGTGATGGTCCCCCAGGATTGTCAACACAATGATACTGGAATGTACACTTAAAAGCAGTTAAAGGGGTAAAGTTTATGTTATATATGTTTTGCCACAATATAAGTTAATTAACCTATTTATTAATTTAAAAACACTCAATGGTCTTCTCATGCTTTTAGCATAGGAACACACTCCTTATCATGACTTTAAGCTCTAGCATGGCTTCTCTGTATCTCTACAGTCACCCTCTATCCCTACACTACAGAGTCTCTCAAATATGCCCTGCTCCCTTCCATCAAGAAGCTTCCCACTAATGCTCTCTGTTTCTGGAACATTGAGAACAGTGCTGTCCTAAACACCATTTGCACCCTGGTAGCCAGCACAAATTCTACCCCATTACTTACTCAAAGAAATTTTTCCTGAATATTTGTTACAGGTTATGTCTCTCTATGACCCACTCTTTCAACACTATATCATTCTCCTTTTTAGCCCTGGTCAGAGCTGTAATTGTGTCTTCATTGGTGTAACTCAGACGCTGGGTCGTTCATGCTTTTTGGTCTGTATATGGCAGAGAACAGAAGAGACATCTCCAATTCTTCTTCCTGTATAGTGCTTGCCAAATGGCCGCTGCTCAATAAATACATATTGAAAAATGAAGCGAAAATCACTATCTTGTGCTTTCCTGTTATCTTCTTTTTGTAGAAGCCTTATCTCTTACTTGCATAACAGCAAGCAGATGACTTTTACTAGGCATTAGTTTCCAATATGTAAAAAAGAAATATAGAACAAAGCATTTCTTCTAACTTTAAATTGTGATATTTACTAAGGGAGAGTCTGCTTCTTGATCTGGCTTCATCTTACTTAGGCAAAGACTAACAGAAGGAGGGGCATCTTGCTAAATTGTCTGAAGTCAGGCATGATAATTTCAACAGTCATGGTTATATATTGCTAACAATGGCTACAGAAAAGCCAAATGCATACAGAGTGTTTACCACACACAGGGAAGTCTTTTGGTCACCATAAAAGTGCTGTAGGTTGTTTCCACTATTAAGAAACAGACTGGGATTTAAATCTACCAGCTTAGATTTGGAGTCTGGAAAGGTGAATGTATTTACTATCTCTTTCTATTCAATGATGTTCTAGCATATAGGAAAAGAAAATACAAACTAAGGCAAATATGTTTGAGAATTTTCTTTCCTAACTTATCAATTAAATCCATTGAATTTTTGAAAGAATTGTTGCTTATCTAACTCAACTATGAATTAATCCATTGCTCAGAAAAAACAAATATTTAAAAGTGTGTTAAGCACCTAATATATGCCTAGCAGCTATGAGCTAAGTATAAGACATATACCTAGTCTTTACTTCAGGCTTGCAAAATAGAGTTGGGCACATTGCATTCTCACATATGAAACAATTAGAACATGCCACAATATGTTGTAATATATGATAAATATCACACGTGTGGCACCATATATGGAAGATTTGCAAATACAATCTACATTTTGAGTTTTATAGTTTTGTCTATGTACAATCTCATGTGACCTCTGCCATATTAATACGTCCCTCTGTCTTTGTCTCTGGAATGATGCACAAGGATTAATGCCCAAAATTTAATGTTTAAATCCGTAAAGAAAAACCCTCAACAAATATAGTATCATATTGTCTGCATTGAACTATGCACAAATGACACATCAACATTTTGAATTATGATATCCATTCTTGTATTTCCCAAGATCAGGAAGCAAGTGGCAAGACCTTTCCACTTTTCTGAAATAAAGTCATCCACAATTAAAATGGTTTACTGGAAACAGATGGACTTCCCGCAGAGATTAACCCAATTATCTTTGGTTTAAGAGCCAGAAAAAGCCGTAAGATCATTATCTTACAAGACAAGAATTTTATCGTGATGCCAATCTCATTACATGAGTGAATGGAGGTGTTTAGTAATAGTTTTCCTACATAAATATTCTTAATAGATTTAGTTTTTTAAACTCTACGCTGCTCATTATTTTCAAATGAAAGAGCTTGACAAATGCCTTACAGAGCCTGGAGACTCTACTACATGCAGTTTCCTCCACAAAAACAAGGGAACTACTCCCCAACAGCAGGAAGACCTTCACTTTTATACACTCCTAACCATATTCAATCTTGTGCAAATTTCATTTCATTTAGGAACAAAGCTTATAGAGTTCAGTTTTTTTTTTCTTTTTAAATAAGATTTTTTTCCAAACACATAATATGTTAATAGGCCAATCCCAGAAGTATTGGAAGCTTTGAGGTGCATTCAACTTTTCAAAAACAAATTCTCCTAAAGGACATTAAAATTGTTTCTGTTTTTTTGGAAGAGTGGAAGGGTGAGCGTACTAGTTGCTATGAATGAAAGGCTAGGCTCATACAAAGTACGCTTTATGTTTATTTTCATGTATTCAACTCATATTTATATTTATATGTCTGATCAAGCATATATGAATGAGGAGAAAGAGCCTGCATTTCTTATTGAAAGGGGAAATTAATTTGTACCCACATATAAAACAGAAGCAACTCTGAATCTAACACTCATCCTACAACAGGGAAAATAAGTTGCATTGGTCCTTTGAGAACTAAGATATAAGTTCATTTTACTGATTCACTGTGATAGCACTACAACTGGCAAGACTTTTTTTTAACCTTTTTTTTTGTCTTTTTGCCTTTTCTAGGGCTGCTCTTGCAACATATGGAGGTTCCCAGGCCAGGGGTCGAATTGGAGCTGTAGCTGCCAGCCTACATAAGAGCAACAGCAATGCAGGATACAAGCCACGTCTGTGACCTACACCACAGCTCACAGCAACACTGGATTCTTAACCCAGTGAGCAAGGCCAGGGATTGAACCTGTAACCTCATGGTTCCTAGTTGGATTCGTTAACCACTGAGCCACGATGGGAACTCCTTAATTTTTTTTGTTGTTATTATTTCCCAATACAGTTTTTTTCTACTATACAGCATGGTGACCTAGTTACACATATATGTATACATTCTTTTTTCTTACATTATCATGTTCCATCATAAGTGACTAGACATAGTTCTTGGTGCTACACAGCAGGATCTCATTGCTAATCCATTCCAAAAGCAATAGTTTGCATCTATTAACCCCAAGCTCCCAATCCATCCCACTCCCACTCCCTCCCCCTTGGCAACCACAAGTCTACTCTCCAGGTCCATGATTTTCTTTTCTGTGGAAATGTTCATTTGTGCTATATATTAGATTTTAGATATGTGATATAGTATTTGTCTTTCTCTTTCTGACTTACTTCACTCAGTATGAGTCGCTAGTTCCATCCATGTTGCTGCAAATGGCATTATGTCATTCTTTTTTATAGCTGAGTAGTATTCCATTGTGTATATATACCACTTTATCCTAATCCAATCATCTGTTGATGGGTTGTTTCCATGTCTTGGCTATTGTGAATAGTGTTGCAATGAACATAAGGGTGCATGTGTCTTTTTCAAGGAAAGTTTTGTCCAGATATATGCCCAAGAGTGGGATTGCTGGGTCATATGGTAGTTCTATGTATAGATTTCTAAGGTACCTCAACACTGTTCTCCATAATGGTTGTACCAGGTTACATTCCCACCAACAGTGCAGGAGGGTTCCCTTTTCTCCACAGCCCCTCCAGCATTTGTTATTTTTGGACTTATTAATGATGGCCATTCTGACTGGTGTGAGGTGGTATCTCATGATAGTTTTGATTTGCATTTCTCTAATAATCAGTCTTGGCATTTCTAAAACTGGTGCCATTTATACCTATTTTACAAAGTTTTTGTAGGTAACACATAAAGTCTAAATGTTGTGCAAACTGTGAAGTGTTAGGGTGAAGTGTTGAAGCTGAGAGATAATGCATAGTGGGAATAGAAATAATCATTCTCTCTAACTTGTGTGTTCTCTCTATCTCCCTTGTTCTCCCTCTCTTTCTCTAACTATTCATTCATGTGTCTATCCACCAGAATAGGTGTCTAATTTTTCTACTGTTGTAACTTGTGAAGTAATATGTAAGAAAGAAAATAAATATTGCACAATACTATTTATATATAAATTTTTTGAAAAACTCATATACCCACTAAATAACACTGTAAAATTTAATGGATGCATACATTTTTAAGAGTGTAGATGAAACACATTAAATTGGGTAACTATAGGGAAAATGAAGGAGGGGAGAGAGGATGAAGGGGAGAAAATCAAATAAAATGTAAGATCAGTTCTTTAAATCTCATACCATAAAGAAATGAACACTGTGTAATAAATTTAAGTGTCTACGCTGATTCTTATACAGAGTAGTTCAAAAGAAGGAGGTAGTATTGTGAGTCAGAATAGTAAGGATTGCTTCAGAGAGAATACAGAATTTGAATTATATCTTGAAGGAGAAATACAATATGGGAACATAAAAGGAGGAATAGGATTTGATTCACGAAAGGGAAGACCAGAGCAAAATCTAAGGGGTGGGTCAGTGTAAGGAAAGTCTGGGGGCAGTTAGTAAATGCATTGCCATTCCAAGTATGAAAATGGAGCCCCAGGTACACTGTGAACAGTGAGAGTGGCATTAGAAAGGGCTTGTCCTCATTGTGAAACCATGGGGCCTTTTCAAACAGAGCTTTTATGGACAGACACATAGATAATGGGGCTGTTAAAATGGGCCATGTCTCTTTTCTGAAGGAAAAGAAAAAAAAAATCTGCAAACCTTCCTCTCCTCTTGCTGGAACAATTCAGGGAAAGAAAAGAAGCCTTATCATTCAACTGATCCCAGGGAAAAAGACAGGCAAGGTCATGTCCCCTCACACAGAGAGATACAGCCACAGAGAGACCTGGCCTGTGATCTGCTCCCCATTAGGGTGGTGTGGCTTCTCTTAATAGGGCCCTGATCGTTTTTCAAGTAGCAAATCTGTCCAGCAGAAGGCGGTGAGCTATTGTTATCATTTATTCTGATCCATGGAACCCAGTTGATACAAAGGTTATAAATGCCACCTCCAGACATGTACTATATCAGATGTGCTTAAAACTGCAATTCAGATGGAGCTCCAAATAGTTTCTGTCTCTCCTGTCATTTCTTGGGCAGGAATAATAACCTGCAAAAACAGTGGCCCTTTTTGCTTCTAGGTTAGTATTAAAAGAATGAATATAACTCATAATCTATTTAGATACACACATATCTACATGTAATAGTAATACAATAGGATACCCGTGAAGATATTGAAGTGATCAATATGAATAAATACAGGATATAATGAGAGACGAAATGATAAGGAGGAGATAAGAAGTAGACTTTTATTTAAATTTCCTAGATCATTTAACACTCACACTGACCATCTCTATATTTTAACTATTCATGTATATATTCCACTGAACACATTGAGATATTTTCAAGGTGTTATTTAGTTTTTTCTATTTTGTATACATATTCTCTTTCTCTGAAAACATTCCCTAAGTACAAGAACATTTTCTATATAAAAAGTTTATTATAATTCCTGGGGATAAGAATATGCAAAAATGTAGGCTTATGTAATAGATTCCTCTACAATCTCACATAGTCATTCATAAGAATTTATTGCTAATCTATAATGTTGCCCAGGTCCATTTAGCATGAATATTGTGCTAAATTCTGCACTAACGTATTGCTTCAAGACCATGTGCTCCAATTCCTGACACTGGACTAATAAGGTAGAACGAAGCTACCTAAGAGACCAGACAGTAGATTGAAGGCTTATGAATACATACAGAACCACCAGATTGAAAGAAAACAACCATTGTAGTCAGGTTCCCACATAACTGCTATTATCTGCTTGATGCTGTTTTTCCACAAAATGTCAATAAACAAGAAACAAGACAAAAGAAAAGAAATACAGAAATAGAAGTAATGTTCTGTGGTAAGTATACAACTAGCCCCATCTCAGACACTTTCTCTCTTTCTACAGACATGTGAATTAGTGTTACCAGCACTAATCCTCAACCCCCATGGTAACTTCTGTCAACCAGGATTGAGTTATGCTAGGCAGACTGGTCTACCATGGCCTCCCCATGAAATCTGATTCTTTAGGGAAGAAAACACAAAATGATATTTTAAATTCAGTTTAAGCAGACAAATAACACAAACCTCAAACAAATCCAAACAAAATAATTGAAAAAAGGGCAGTCAGCAAGTAGTAATAGGATGCCAATGATACTGAAAAATAGATATCCACTCAAATATATGAGAACTGGATACCCCCCTGTCACCCCTCCATGCCTCTGGGAAACCCTCTGTTGGGAGTCAGGTCTTGCTAAAACAGCCCTAGGGAACTTTTTGGAACAGTAGCTTCCATGGTTTTGTTGTGTGTGGGGGGTCAGGTAAGCGGTGACTTAATTGTTGTGTTTGTTCATTCGTTTGTTCTTTCTTTCTTTCTTTCTTGGCTGTAGCTGTAGCATATGAAAGTTCCCAGGCTAGGGGTTGAATTTGAACTGCAGCTGAGGCCTATGCCACAGCCACAGTAACACCAGATCCAAGCCTTATCTGCAAACTGTGCCACGGTTTGTGGCAGCATGGTACCCTTAACCCACTGAGCTAAGCCAGGGATCAAACTTGCATCCTTATGGACACTATGTCAGGTTATTAACCTGTGAACCACAACAGGAATTCCTCTTCTTGTTTTTTATCTTTGATTTTTATTCCAAATATGACTATTGTAGAATTCTCTATTGCTAGACTGGGAACATACCCACCAAATGCTAAAAAGTACATCCTCCAGCATGTAAGTGATTCTAGAAGCTGAAGAGTTTCAAAGTCTAGTTGATAAAACCCATGAAGATTTTTTATTAACTTCCATAAAAATTCAGTTTCTACCCTCTCTGGCTTACCTTCACTGGTATCAGCTAGAATAACAAGATTATTTGAGTTGGGTTATATAGAATATATGATCACTTAACCATGGTAAAACATTTTCAGTGCAAACAAGTAACCTATTATTGACGGGCTTGTATTGAGGGAGGAGCAATGGGAATACACAGGGGAGGAAGAAATAGTATATACCACCAAGTTCTAAAGACAAGGATGAACACTACTTTCTTTCTGCGAGTGTTAAACAAGCAGAAAATCCAAGGTTTTGGGCCCAGGCTACCGGGAGAAAGACAGTACCATTGACAGAATAAAACTGAGGAGAGCTTATATGGAAAATATGAACATTTTTTTTTTCAATTAAGGGGAATGAAAAACTGAGAGATACAAAAATAAACTGGGAAAAAAAGCTTAGGAAATTTCCAAGCAGATGGAAACTTTTAAGCTAATTTGAAAAAGTTTAGGAGGAAAGTTAATTGTGAAAAAATGATATACAGCTTGAAAATTATATAAAATCTTATGCATGTAGTATTAGAGTTTAAAGTAATCTGGCCTATTAAGAGTTGGTAGCAGCATTATCCTTCACTGAATACAAAGCTGGAGTACATTTTTCCTTCACTGAATCAAAGCTGGAGTAAGGAATGGTGGAGATAGGACCTAGTCAGTAAGGAGAAAGTGATTAGAAGTGTCCTCTGAGGGGATTGGATTAAGATGGCGGAATAGAAAGATTGAAGCTCAACTTCTCTCCTAAAAACAACAAAATTCACAACTAAAGACTGAGCACTCTTCACCCAAATGGACTGGAAACCTTAAAAAAGATATCCTACTACAGAAGAAAAAGAGGAGGCCACATCAAGAGGTAGGAGGGGCGATTTCATGATATAAACAACAACCCCCTACCTCCTGGGTGGGAAGATCCACAGACTGAAAACTAACAGTTTTCACAGAGACTCACCTACAGGAGTGAGAGTTCTGAGCCACACATCAAACTCTCATGTGTGGGGATCTGACACTGGGAGAAAGAGCCCCTGGAGCATCTGACATGAAGGCCAATGGGGCTTTTGTGCAGGAGCTCCACAGGACTGGAGGAAATGGAGACCCCATTCTTAAAACGTGCACACAGACATTCACGTGCATTGGGTCCCAGGGCAAAGCAAAGTCTCCATAGGAAACTTGGGTCAAACATGACCACAGTTCTTGGAGAACATCCTGGGAAAACAGGGGTGAACATGGCTTATTGTGAGGGAAGGATATTGAAAGCAAAGCTCTTGGGAGTATTCAGCAGCCCTGCCTTTCTCTGGAGGTGGCCATTTTTGGAAAATCTGGCCCCACCCGTCAGTCAGCTGCTGAGAAGCCCCAGGGCAAACAACAATACAGGAGGGATCACAGTCCTGCCCCTCAGTAAACAGGCTGCCTAAAGTAGCCTCAGGCACACAGCCACCTCTAATCCCATCCAGAGGCAAAGCCCCACCCACCAGAGGGGTTAGAATGGGCTCCACCTACCAGTGGGCAGGCATCATCCCCTCCCATCAGGAAGCCTACAGCAAGCCCCCATACCAACTTCAGCCACAAGGAGGGCAGCCACCAGAAGTAAGAGAGGCTACAACTCTAGTATCTGTGAAAAGGTCACCACACCAAAAAACCCATAGAAATGAAAAGACAGAGAACTATAACTCAGAGGAAGGAGAGAGAAAAAAACCCAGAAAATCAGCTAAGTGATCCAGAGATTCTCAGCCTCCAGGAAAAAGACTTTAGACTGTTGATGCTGAAGATGATGCAAGACATTGGAAATAAACTGGAGGCAAAGATGGATAACTTACAGGAAACACTGACCAAAGAGATACAAGATATAAAATTTAAACAAGAAGAGATGCAAAATACAATAACTGAAATAAAAAATGTGCTAGAAGCAGCCAACAGCAGAATACAGAGGCAGAAGAACAAATAAATGAGGCAGAGGACAGATTAGTGGAAATTACGGATGTGGAACAGAAAAGAGAAAAAAGATTGAAAACAAATGAAGAGTGTCTCAGAGAACTCTGGGACAACGTTAAACACACCAACATCCATATTATAGGGGTGCCAGAAGGAGAAGAGAGAGAGAAGGAGATAGGAAAAATATTCCAAGAGATAAAAGCCAAAAAATTCCCTAACATGGGAAAGGAACCACTCACTCAAATTCAGAAAGCGCAATGAGTACCATATAAAATAAACCCAAGGAGGAATACACTGAGACATATTAATCAAACTGACAAAAATTAAAGCCAAAGAAAATCTTGAAAGCAGCTAGGGAAAAGAAACAAATAACATACAAGGGAACCCCAATAAGGTTATCAGCAGATTTTTCAACAGAAACTCTTCAGGCCAGAAGGGAGTGGCATGATATACTTAACGTGATGAAAGGAAAAAACCTCCAACCAAGATTACTCTACCCAGCAAGGCTCTCATTCAGATTTGAAGGAGAAATCAAAACCTTCACAGATAAGCAAAAGCTGAGAGAATTCAGCAACACTAAACCAGCCTTACAACAAATATTAAAGGAACTTCTCTAGGTAGAAAAGAAAAAGAGAAGAAGGAAAGAAACAAAAGCAGCAAAAACAAATCCAAAGCAATTAAAAAAATGGCAATAAGAACATACACATCAATAATTACCTTAAATGTTAATGGACTAAACCCCCAAACCAAAAGACATAGACTGGCTGAATGGATGCAAAAACAAGACCCATATATATGCTGGCTTCAAGAAACCCACTTCATTTCTAGGGACACTTACAAATCGAAAGAGAGAGGATGGAAGAAAATATTTCATGCAAACGGGGATCAAAAGAAAGCTGGAGTAGCAATACTCATATCAGACAAAATAGACTTTACAATGAAGAATATTTTAAGGGACAAAGTAGGTCATTACATAATGATCAAAGGATCAATCCTATAAGAAGATATAACAATTTTAAATATCACGCACCCAACATAGGTTCACCACAATATATAAGGCAACTGCTAACAACCATGAAAGGATAATTCCACAAGAACACAATAATAGTGGGGGACTTTAACACACCACTTACAGCAATGGAAAGATCATCCAGACAGAAAATCAATAAGGAAACACAGGCCCTGAATGATGCATTAAGCCAGATGGATTTAATAGATATTTACAGGCAATTCCATCCAAAAGCAACAGAATAAACATTCTTCTCAAGTGCACATGGAACATTCTCTAATATTGATCATATCCTGGGCTACAAATCCAACCTTGGTAACTTTAAGAAAATTGATATCATATCCAGCATCTTTTCTGACCACAAAGCTATATGACTGGAAATCAACAACAAGAAAAAAAAAAACTGCAACAAACACAAACACATGGAGACTAAACAACATGCTACTAAATGACCAATGGATCACTGAAGAAATCAAAGAGGAAATTAAAAAGTACCTAGAAGGGAAATGACAATTAAGATACGACACTCCAAAACTTATGGGATGCAGCAAAAGCCTTTTTAAGAGGAAATTTTATAGCAATACAAGCCCAACTCTGGAAACAAGGAAAAGGTCAAATAAACAAGCTAACTTTACATATAAAGAAGCTCAAGATAGAAGAACAGAAAGACCTAAAGTTAGTAGAAGGAAAAAAAATCATAAAGATCAGAGCAGAAATCAAGGAAATAGAAACAAAGAAAACCATAGAAAAGATCAATGAAACAAAAAGCTGATTCTTTGAAAAGATCAACAAAATCAATAAGCCCGTAGCCAGACTTATCAAGAAAAAAAAGAGAGAGGTCTCAAATCAATAAAATTAGAAATGAAAAAGGAGTAACAAAGGATATCACAGAAATACAAAGGATCATGAGAGACTACTATCTGCAACTATATGCCAATAAAACGGAAAACGTAGAAGAAATGGACAAAATCTTCGAAAAGTACAACCTTCCAAGACTAAACCAAGATGAAATAGAAAAGATAAATGGACCAATCACAAGAACTGAAATTGAAACTGTGATTAAAAAACTTCCAACAAACAAAAGCCCACGACCGGATGGCTTCACAGGTCCATTCTATCAAGCATTTAAAGAAGAGATAATACCTATCCTTCTGAAACTATTCCAAAAAAGTACAGAGGAAAGGATACTCCCAAACTCACTCTATGAGGCCATCATGGCCCTGATACCAAAACCAGACAAAGATACCACAAAAAAAGACAACTACAGGCCAATTTCACTGATGAACATCAATGCAAAAATCCTCAACAAAATACTAGCAAACTGCATCCAACAATACATTGAAAAGATTGTATATCATGATCAAGTGGAATTTATCCCAGGGATACAAGGGTTCTTCAGTATCCACAAATCTATCAGTGTGATACAGCACATTCACAAACTGAAGAATAAAAACCATGTGATCCTCTCAATAGACATGGAAAAAGGCTTTGACAAAATCCAATGACCATTTCTGGTAAAAACCCTTCAGAGAGTGGGCAGAGTGGGAACCTACCTCAACATGATAAAGGTCATCACAGTGAACATCACAGTGAACATCATTCTCAATGGTGAACAGCTGAAAGAATTCCAGCTGAGATCAGGAACAAGACAAGGATGTCCACTTTCACCACTACTCTTCAACATAATTTTGGAAGTCCTAGCCACGTCAATCAGAGAAGTAAAAGAAATAACAGGAATCCAAATTGGAAAGGAAGAAGGAAAACTATCCCTATTTGCAGATGACATGATACCATACCTAGAGAATCCTGAAGACTCTACCAGAAAACTGTTAGAGCTCATCCACGAATTTGGCAAAGTCGCAGGATACAAAATTAATACACAGAAATTGACAGCATTTCTATACAGTAACAATGAAAGAACAGAAAGAGAAACTAGGAAAGCAATCCCATTTACCATTACATCCAAAAGAATAAAATACCTAGGAGTACACCTACCTAAAGAGACAAAAGACCTGTACTCTGAAAACTAGAAGACGCTGATGAAAGAAATCAAAGATGGCACAAATAGATGGAAAGATACACCATGCTCTTGGATTGGAAGAATCAATATTATCAAAATGACTATACTACCCAAGGCAAACTGCAGTTTCAATGCAATCCCTATCAAATTACCAAGGACGTTTTTCACAGAACTTGAACAAACTGTTTTAAAGTTTGTTTGGAAGTACAACAGACCCAGAATCGCCAAAGACATCCTGAAAAAGAAAAATGGACCTGGAGGAATCAGGCTCCCAGACTTCAGACTAGACTACAAAGCAACAATCATCGAAACCATATGGTACTGGCACAAAGACAGAGATCTAGATCAGTGGAACAGGATAGAAAGCCCAGAATTAAACCCACGCACCTACAGCCAACTAATCTATGACAAAGGAGGCAAGGATACACAATGGAGAAAAGACAGCTTGTTCAAGAAGTGGTGCTGGGAAAACTGGACAGCCACATGGAAAAGAATGAAATTAGAACACTCCCTACACGACACAGTAAAATAAACTCCAAATGGATTAAAGATGTAGATATAAGACCAGACACTGTAAAATTCTTCAAGGAAAACATAGGACAAACACTCTCTGACATAAACCACAGCAACGTCTTCTCAGATCCACCTCTTAAAGTATTCACAGTAAAGGCAAAAATAAACTAATGGGACCTAATTAAACTTCAAAGTTTCTGCACAGCAAAGGAAACCCTAAACAACAATGAAAAGACAACCCACAGAATGGGAGAAAATCTTTGCAAATAAATAGGCTGACAAGGGATTAATCTCCAAAATTTATAAACACCTTCTGCAGCTCCATACCAAAAAAACAAAGCACCCCATCCAAAAATGGGCAGAAGATCTAAACACACAGTTCTCCAAAGAAGACATATAGATGGCCGAGAAACCCAGGAAAAGATGTTCAACATCACTCATTATTAGAGAAATGCAAGTCAAAACCATGACAAGGTACCACCTTACACCAGCCAGAATGGCCATCATGAAAACGTTTACAAACAGTAAGTTCTGGAGAGGGTGTGGAGAAAATGGAACCCTAGTACACTGTTGGTGGGATTGTAAACTGGTGCAACCACTGTGGAAAACAGTATGGAGATGCCTCAGAGAACTAAACATAGAACTACCATTTGATCTAGCAATCCCACTCCTGGGCATCTATCCAGAGAAAACCACGACTCACAAAGACACATGTACTCCAATGTTCATTGCAGCACTATTTGCAATAGCCAAGACATGGAAACCACCTAAATGTCCATTGACAGAGGTATCAAGAAGATGTGGTGCATATACACAATGGAATATTACTCCGCCATCAAAAAGAACGAAATACCACCATTTTTTGCAGCATGGCCGGACCTAGAAATTATCATGCTAAGTGAAGTCAGCTATACAATGAGACACTGACCTCAAATGCTTTCACTGACATGTGGAATCTGAAAAAAGGACAGACTGAACTTCTTTGCAGAACAGATGCTGACTCACAGACATTGAAAAACTTATGGTCTCCAGAGGAGACAGTTTGGGGGGTGGGGGGATGTGCTTGGGCTGTGGGATGGAAATCCTGTGAAATCAGATTGTTATGATCATTATACAACTATAGATGTGATAAATTCATTTGAGTAATAAAAAAAAAGAAGTGTCCTCTGTGGCCACTGATGAGGACACTATTCTTCTGTATGAGGCTTTAGTAATGTCTAGACTATCAGTAAGAGTTAGAAACTAAAGTCATCAAATAATATATAAAGATAATTTTCACTTTGTGTGTTGTACATATGCAGGTTGGGGACAGTGTAAATATCTATGATATAGATTGTTGCTGTTATTATATTTCAGATGTACTTTGTAAAATTCATACAGCTAGCTGTATTAATAAATGTCTTCTATAGAAAGTGAGACATGTGGTCCTAGGACCAAAGGACAAGATCAAAACCAGTATTTTTGAATTAGATTCTTGACTTTACCAATAATGACTTCCACTTCCTTGGAAAAGTTATGACAAGGTAATAACAATAATATATATGCAGAAAATTCTCACAAGTGTTTGAAGAACTAATTAGCTAATATTTGACAAGAGAAATGCAAATGAGAGGTGCTAAATAATATCACTATAATACCATGCTTGTTGAAGGCTGATGAGTTCAGAGGGATAAGGTGTCACCAAATACAAACTTTCCAGAAAAAGCATAGCATCCTTCCTCCTCCCCAGGTAGGAGATGAGAATAACATGCATAAATCCTTCTTCAACCACCTAAAACATGGTAGGTACCCTTGAAATTATAGCAATTATCACCATCACCATTATTATCCTTCATCACCATTGCTCTGCAATCAATATTCTACTGGTGCTAGAATTATTTTAGAACCTGCTGTTGAAATAATCAATACAGTATGCAAAAAATAGCAATATTTTTGAAAACAGAAGTACTTAATAAGTCAACTTTTTTTTACCTCTACAATACTTTTTTTTGGCCTATTTTTAGGGCTGCACCCACGGCATATGGAGGTTCCCTGGCTAGGGGTCTAATCAGAGCTATAGCCACAGGCCTATGCCAGAGCCACAGCAACGTGGGATCCGAGCTGAGTCTGTGAACTACACCACAGCTCACAGCAAAGCTGAGTAAGTCCACGGATTGAACCTGAAACCTCATGGTTCCTAGTCATGTTCTTTAGCCACTGCACCACAACAGGAACTCCTCAACATTACTTAATAAATGTATCGCTTTATACATTTATACTGACTAACAGGGGCAAGTGATTTCTATGTTGGCATCCTATAGATAGTCCATGACACACTTAATTCTGTACCCATATTATTGGGGTTAATATTTTAAATATAAGTCATGTACTGCTATTGTCCACCACTTTAGAAAAGTATGTGCCTGAACACAATTCAAATCAGATGTACAAACCAAAGAAAATTATAGACTATTGGTGTTAGGAGACCTCTCATCTCCAGACTATTAGCCCTTTTGCAGATACAGAATTGATGAAATCGTGTGTTCCATTGATTGTTAACCACGGGTTTCTTAAACCTTTTACAGTCTGTTTCCCTCCCCCCCCCCACTATTTAAGCCACGTGCTGTTTTTTCCTTTGTTTTTTAATTAATATTATAATACTCCTACGCAAAAATAGATTTTTCTCTTTATGCTAATTCTCCATCATCCTCAATCTTTCTGTGTCCAACATCTATCAACTTATTTTTTTTACTTCTTTTTCTGACATTATACTTTCTGGTTTCTATTTCCTTTTTCTTCGTATGCTTTAATATACATGTTAAATATCTGTCCCCTCACTTTATTGTCTTTCCACACTAACTAAATGAAAAATGTAATCCAATTATATATTTAAAATCAACTCTATGAAAAATGTGGAAACCCTAAGCTCTCTTGAACTAAATTTCTAATACTTTGCAAGAACTCTCATCTGGCATCTTCTGCAGATTTTTTCAACTCAATACATTTTAGAGTGAACATGATTTTGCCTGCAAACCTTTTTTTCTTGCATGTTCCCTTTCTCTGTAATGACACAACACTCCTCCAAGGATACCAGGTTTAAACCCTCTCCTTGCATCATTTTGATTTTTCCTTCTCCTTGCCCATAACACTACCTTTCTTTCCAATTCAATAGTTCAGCCTTCCTAAAACATCTCCAATTTATTGTCTGCTTTCCACCTTAACTGCCTGAGTAGTGTTTGTCATTTTTTTATATGTATATTTCAGTGGTTTCCTGACTGCAGTCCCTACTTCCAATCACTGCCCAGTTCTATTCATCTTTAGCTTCCTGGTCAGAAACTTTAAGTGTGTTGTTATTTCTGGCTCAAAATTATCATCAGCTCCTATTGCCTTTGTTCTTCCTTTAATCTCCGTGTATCCATTGCTCTAACCAAACTAAACTCTTCTGTGCCCTGTAATTATCCAGAGTTGTGGCTATTCTGTGCCTTTAACATGGGTTCTACTTGCTAAGACTTTTCTATCCTCTTCTCTCACTTAATCAATTCTTATTCTTCAGGATCTTGCTCAAGAGCTACCTTCCAGCAAATCAACCTTATCTACTCATAGGGAAATTATTACTCTTTCCTCTAATTAGATTCAGTATAACACAGCCAAAGTAGCAAACTCCTTTTATCTTTTTTTGATTTTTTAATTTTTATTTTTATATTGTTTTATTTGTCCTTCATTAAGCAAAGTTGTTTTATTTATTATTCAATTTTTTAAAAAGTTTATTATAGTTGATTTACATTGTTCTATCAATTTCTGCTGTACAAGCAAAATGACCCAGTCATGTGTGTGTGTATATATATATGTGTGTGTGTGTGTGTGTGTGTGTATGTATGTATATATACACATATATATACATACATATATATACACACTTTTTCTCATATAATCTTTCATCATGTTCTATCCCAAGGGACTGAATATAGTTCCCTGTGCTATACAGCAGCACCTCATTGCTTGTCCATTCTAAATGTAACAGTTTGCATCTACAAAAACAAAACTCCCCATCCATCACACTCCCTCCCTCTCCCCCTTGGCAACCAAGAGTCTGTTCTCCACGTCTGTGAGTCCATTTATGTTCTATAGATAGGTTCATCTGTGCCATATTTTAGATTCCATGTAGAAGTGACATCATATGGCATTTGTCTTTCTCTTTCTAACTTCACTTAGAAAATCTTGAGATGCATTCATGTTGCTGAAAATAGCATTATTTTGTACTTTTTTAGAGCCCGAGTAGTATTCCATTGTGTATATATAACACATCCTCTCAATTCATTCATCTGCTGATAGATGTTTAGACTATTTCCATGTCTCGGCTACTGTGAATTAATCTTTGACAAGGGAAGCAAGAATATAAAATGGAAAAAAAGTCTCTTCATTGCTAATCCATTCCAAAGGACTAGATCACCATGCTGTACAGTAGAAAAAAAAATAATAATGTATTGGGTAAATTGAAAAAAAATAGAATAAAAAAATTAACAATGACAAACATTTACTATGAGATAGATTAAGTGACTTTTGCTAGCAAATCCCCTTTATTAACAGTTTGGGGTCATAATAAACATATAACCAAGCCTATAAAAATTAAAAAAATAAAAAATAAATAAAAATACATTCTAAAAAAAGAAAAAATTCTCTTCAGCAAGTGGTGCTGGGAAAACTGGACAGCTGTATGTAAATCAATGAAACTAGAACAAATCCTCACACTATGCTCAAAAATAAACCCAAAAGGACTTAAAGAGGGAGTTCCTGTTGTGAAGCAGTGGAAATGAATCCCAGTAGTAATATGAGGTTTAGTATTTGATCCCTGGCATCCTTCAGTGGGCTAAGGATCCAGAGTTACCATGAGCTGTCAAACACAGGTCGGAGATGTGGCTTGGATCCTGTGTTGCTGTGGTTGTGGCATAGGCCAGCAGTTGTAGCTCTGATCCGACCCCTAGTTGGGGAAACTCCATATGCTGCAGGTGTGGCACTAAAGAGAAAAAAAAAAAAAAAAAAAAAGCTTAAAGACTTAAACATAAGGCAAGACACCATAAAACTCCTAGAAGAGAACATAGGCAAAATATTCTCCAATATCAACCATACAAATATTTTCTTAGGTCTTCCAAGGCAGTAGAATTAGTAACAAAAATAAACCAATGGAACCTAGTCAAACTTTCAAGCTTTTACACAGCAAAGGAAACCATAAAAAAATGAAAAGACAACCTACAGAATGGGAGAAATAGTTGCAAATGATGCAACTGACAAGGGCTAAATTTCCAGAATATACAGATAACTCATACAACTTAACAGAAAAAAAATCAAAAAATGGGCAGAAGATAAATAGACATTTTTCCATAGAAGACATATAGATGGCAAACAGGCACATAAAAAAAATGCTCAATGTTACTAATTGTTAAAGAAACGAAAATCAAAACTACAATGAAGTCCCACCTCACACTGGTCAGAATGGTCATTATTAATATGTTTACAAGTAACGAATGTTAGAGAGGGTGTGGGGAAAATGGAACCCTATTACACTGTTAGTGGGAATGTAAATTTGTACAACCACTATGGCAAATAATATGGAATTGCTATATGATCCAGTAACTCCACTCTTGGATGTATATCCATATAAAACTTTCATTAAAAAAAAATACATGCACACCTTTGTCCTTTCTTTTCTGGATTTTTTTTCCCTCCCATGAGTATCAGCTACATGTACCTTTCTTCAATTGCAGTTGTACATTTTCAAATGCACATCTAGGTTTTGCTGATACAATGAGGTGCAGAGTTTTAAGCTTGCTTAGAGCTATGTTTTGAAATCTAGACTTACCTGTTCTAAATGCAAAGGGGTGTCCTCTTGAGTAATGGAGGCCAAAATCCTCAGAGAGCAGTCTACCTTTGTTTAATTATACTTCCCCTCTCTGTGCATGTGTTTTTCCCAAGTGTTCTTGTCAAGACAGGGCGACGGTGGTTGAGGGATTGGTGGCATGGAGGGGACAAGGAGGAAAGAACAAAGAGAAATCCAATTATTTGATTCAAAGTAAATGTTCTACTTGGCTTTCTGCAATCAAAGTATTATCATAAAGTAAGTAGTGCCCCTAGCATTCATCTAGATGCTCTATTGTTATTTCATGATGGCCTCAAGTGACGAGCATGCTATGGTAGGAAAAGACATGGCAGGTATGAGTTAAATGCTCTACAAATAATTGTCACAAAATGAATAAACTTCCCCATTTACACTTCTACTTTAACAAGGGGGGAAAAAAAGAACATAGAGAATGCTAGCAAATTACCATAAACTTAGCTGTTCACCCCAACAACATCTACTATTTTAGATGTGGTCTTCTTTTTGGAATAGATCAAAGTAGATTGATTTTAACCTATTAACTTTTCAGCACACTTTTTTCTTGGCTTCTCATTTGCCCAGATTGCCAGAGGTCCTTTGCCTTCTTCACTTAGTATGGGTACTCCCTTATATCAGGAGCTACACAAATCTTCAATTAGGTCTGCATCATATTCTGATCCTCCACCCTAGAGCAAATCATCCTTCAGAGGACATCACAATATATAAGTCCACAATATACACATATGTGTTTGTGTGAGTGTGTATCTATATCTATATCTATATCTATATCTATATCTATATCTATATCTACCTATATCCCTATATCTATCTATCTATTCGGAGATAGAGAGAGAGGGACTTTATTTTGGAAAATGTTTTGGCCTATTAAAGTTTCACAAAATATTGTATCAAATATCTAAGGTAGAAGTAGGTCAGTGGATGAGTGGCCTCTTCCACTGCTATTA
Organism: Phacochoerus africanus; assembly: GCF_016906955.1. NCBI lineage: Eukaryota > Metazoa > Chordata > Mammalia > Artiodactyla > Suidae > Phacochoerus > Phacochoerus africanus. The sequence continues at coordinate 124,498,291 of NC_062551.1, forward strand.
GAAGGGCAGCCTACCACACAGGTGGCAGGAAAGTTTTTGAAGGCCACTGAGCATTCAGTATTTGTTCAATTTATCACAATTACAAAAACACCTGGATCTAATGTTCACATGCTCACCCACAAAATCTGGTGGGGAAAAAAACGTTTCCATCATTATTTGGAGGATTTGGCACTGATATTAAAAGATTTTATAGAACTTATACCAATTCTCTTGTTTTACAGATGAGGAAAGAGAGGTTCCAATATGAAAATTGACTCATCTAAAGCCCCATAACCAATTAGTGACAAATTTGGGCTATAAAAATAGATATTCTCTTGATATGCAGGTCTGTTCTCCTCTCAAGGTCATTTGATCAAATGGAGTTCCCAAATAGGTTTGACTGTAGCCATATTATTCTAGACACTAATGTCACTGAACTCATTCTAATCAGGAAAAATGACCTGGGTAATTGTCCTGTACCTGCACCTTTTTTTACACACACTGTTAATGAATGTTAATCCTTTTACACTTGGTGAATTAAATTATTCCCCAATTCCTTTTTTTTTTTTTTTTTTTTTTTAGGGCTTCACCTGTGGCATATGGAGGTTCCCAGGCTAGGGGTCTAATCAGAGCTGTTGCTGCTGGCCTACACTTCAGCCACAGAAATACCAGATCCAAGCTGCATCTACGACCTACACCACAGCTCATGGCAACTCTGGATCCTTAACCCACTGATCGAGGCCAGAGATCCAACCCACAACCACATGTTTCCTAGTTGGATTCGTTTCCACTGTGCCACGACGGGACCCTCTATTCCCCAATTCCTATATCTAATACCTTCCCCTCTGAAGCCTCCCTAGATTTCTGAGACAGAATTCATTGTTCATCCCTGGCAGTTTCATAGCCCTGCTTGACACCTCTATTACAATATTATGTCATTGTGCTTTGTATTTGTATCTATTTCACTTGGATTTTCAAATCTTTGAGATCAGAGGCCATGACCTTCATATCTATTCATTTCTGGAAGTAAACTCCTGGCTATTGCAGAGCCATTGCCCAAAGTATATTTGCTAAATGAAGACACTGAAAATTAAAAAAAAAAAATCACAAGAATTAAAAGAGAATTTTATTGTTTTATTATTCTTCCACATGTTTTGCCTTTAGCACTACATAGAAACACTGTAAATCTCAGTTACTGATTGGGATATACAAGCAGAGGAGGCATGGAGAGAGATGGCCTTTTTTTTTTTTTTTGGTATACTTCTAAGAAGTGGACAAGAATAAATATTAAGGGAATAGAATGAGTTGTCAAGAGATTTGGGCCATTAGCTTTTATAAGAAATCCTTTAGTCTTTCTGTCTCAGTTTTCTGATATCTCAAATGCTAAGCCTCTCAAAGATATGGAGTGAAAGAGAAATTAGATATTTCACATGAGGTTATTTGAAAATATATAAAAAACAATGATCATGAGGTTATTGTTAAGAAGACAATGCCTATAATAGTGATAATTATGCTCCAGAAGATTAAGAAAAAGGCATGGATCTGAACCTCTAATAAAAATCTTTTTATTCAGCTTTAAAATCTCATCAAATTGTCTTACTGAATGTCATTGCCCAAGAACTTCTGAGTTTCTCTAGTCATCAATAATCCCAGCTATCATTCACTACTTCATCCTGTTCACATTGTCTTTTGAACATGCAGAGGTTGTCATTTTCTACAGGAGGCATTTTGGTAAAAATTTGGGCTCTGAGGTGGGTAAATTACACCTTTATTATTTGCTAGTTCTGTAACTATATGTATGCTTCCAAAAGAATCACATTAAACCTTAGACACTTTGTCAAATGGGAATAATAATCAAAGGTTCCTTGTAGGTTTCTTATCATAAAAAAATGAAATATTGGTGTTGGTGGCTGGTGGCTCAGAAGATTAAGGATCTGACCCTGGCACTGCTATAGCTTGGGGTGCCCTTATGGCACAAGTTCGATCCCTAGCCCTGGAACTTCTATGTGCTGTGAGCACAACCACAAAAAAAAAAAAAAAAAAAAAAGAGAGAAGTATTGGTGGGTTGGTGTAGAGCTTGGCAACAGAATAAATAATAAAAAGAAGTAAATAAAAAGGTAATAAAATATATTATCAGTTATCTAAAATCTTACCAGTTATCTAAGATCTCTTCCATCATTTGTCGGTAGAAATTTTAATATTTTTTGTCTTTTGTCCTTTTTAGGGCTGCACTCGCATCATATGGAGGTTCTCAGGCTAGGGGTCCAATCGGAGCTATAGCCACTGACCTATACCAGAGTCACAACAACACGAGATCGGAACCGCATCCGCAACCTACACCACAGCTCATGGCAACGCAGGATCCTTAACCCACTGAGCGAGGCCAGGGATCAAACCAGCAACCTCACAGTTCCTAGTCGGATTTGTTTCCGCAGTGCCATGATGGGAACTCCAGAAATTTTAATATTTTAACCTAATTTCTTTATAGTTGAAATACTTGCATAGTGAGGAAAGCACAGGATTTGAAAGAGACAGACTTAAATTCAAATAATGGCTCTGCCTCTTATAAGTGTGTAATCTAAATGATCAGTAAAATACATGCCACATGACATTCTTCAGATAAAATAATCAACATATATAAACTTTACACAGCACTTTCACAGTAAAAATCACACAATGATAATAACCATGCTAAGACAAATAATAGTAATATGTAACACCATATAGTGACACTTAAGATTCTGGCTTTTAACACTGAATGATTTAAACACTGAATATATATTAACTTATTCTCAGCACAACCCATTTGGCAGATAAGGGAACTGAGGATCTAGGAACTTTAGTGATTTGCCTGAAATCTCACTGCCAGCAAATGGGGAATATACATTCAAACCCTGAACCCAGACCCCAGGGTACAAGTAGGCGGTAAACACTATGCTACTTTATCTTTCCAGTAAATAATAGCTGTCATTGGGTTGAATCTCTTATAATAGTCAGTATCCATAAGAAGGCTAGCACTAGCCTAGTTCCTGCTCAGGTAAAGCATTCTGGAGCGATCCTTAGCAGTAAGCAGAAGATGCACCTGAAGTAGAACATTGTCCAAATGCTTCAGAATTAGGACTAGACTGAGAGGAAGTCCGTGTACTGTGAGTCTGAACTAGTCTCTCTCACTTTTTACCGTTACCCCACACACTGGAAAGTGAGAGCCTCACAGAATGGGACAATATAATTCTCCTATAGAACCGGCCTAAGGAGCCATGCACCAAGCCCCCAGCAGCCTGGGAGGGTCGATGGCCCTGATCGTGCCCCTGAGATGTGGCCCTGGGGGCAATGACACCACACTGTGGCCATGGGTTCTTGCTTTCTCCATCTTCCCAGACTCTGAACAGCTTATGAAGAGGAAGTGGTGGAATGTAGGGAAGAAAAGGCAAAGTTAGGATGGAATCCATAGACTATTAGAATAGAACTATATTGACTATATTGAAGTAGTCATTGCTTTTATGTCTCATTTTTCCTGTAACTGAAATATTGCTCCTACAAGAAGATCCCTGAAGGCAGCCAGCCATCCAGGCAGTAGGCTCAAGAGCATTAGCTTGGCCTTGTGAGGAACCCAGCGTCCCTGCCGGCTGAAGGTGACAAGTGGTGGTCCTTGACAGCTGGGCCATCCCAGCATCATTCTGGTCCGAGAAACAGTGGCAGTGCAAGAATTAAGGCAGCTGCAAAAATAGGCCACCCCCGGAAAAGAGCAAACACTGGTCTTGATGATTAATATAGATTTTCAAAATACTCAGTTCTTGAGGGAAAACACATTATTAGTAGTAGGAGCAGCCGGAGGAATAATAAACTACTTAATTTGATTTGCTTTTAGGTCTGCAGTGGAGCACTAACACCACATTCTTACTGATGTTTCCCACTCAGATTTTCACTTCTTTAAGCAGTAACCTGCTATTCAGTCTATTAAATCTCCTTCCTAAATCCCCAAACTCTTTCGAGGTCTCCATCACTTTCTTTCTCCCCCTCCTGCCTTCAAACATACCTTTTTAAAGCCCTTTTTCCTTCCATTTGTTCTCTAAACAAAACTCTGCAGCCATTGCCATGCTTCCATTCCAGATGCTGCTAACAACAAATTATTCCCCATGGGTTTTAGCTAGGATTTCACCCCTGTTCCATTTGGCTCTCAGGACACATTTGCTGAACTCGAAAGCCTTTTAACTGCCTTTTTTTCACCCTCCTCAGGAAAACTCATAAGAGCACAGTTTCTCTCCCCAGAGCAAATGACAGACCCCAGAAATAATGAAACACAGGAAAAAAAAAATCTATCAAGCAAAGCTTTGATAGTTGACCTATTTGGTCACCATCTTTAACCACAGTTTTATATTTTCTTTTCTATGTTTGTTCCATTTAAAGATCTATATTTACATTTATTTAGTAAATAATAATGATAAGACACCATGGGATTAATGCCAACTATATAGTGACCTTGAATGTAATTTATCCATGATTTTTATAAATCTGAATAACTGTTTTTCATTATTTTCCAACATTTTCACAGTATTGTAAATAGGTAGCTCCACAAAATGTTTGTGTTGCTGTTGTTATTATTATGTTAAGATATATATTTGCATATATATATTAATATATATATAGCTTTGTTTTTCTTTATTTTAGGTACAGAGCAAAAAGATAAAGTCATAATAAGGACAGAACTAGTTATTTGAATAAACAATTATTGGAAATAAGGACCGTGCTGTCTGTTTTTCACAGTTCTGTGCAATTTCTATTACCTAGCATTTATTTTCTGATGAACATCCTCACTCTCAAAAATTTAGCATGGGAGTTAATTCTCATGTAATTTTTGAAAGAATTAAAGCATTTAAGCCCAATTTTGGACATAATATGTATCTGTGGTCCTTGTGTGGTCAGATATGATCCCCACTAAGTGACAAATTCAGGGTCTGAGGTCAACATGGTTAGACACCCAGGTTTTCTCTGTAAAATTGCGTATTCAGTCATATGTGTGTGTGTGTGTGTGTGTGTACAATGGGAAATAAAAATACTATTGTGTTTTAAGGAATATTTCATTGAAGTATCCATAACCTAAACCAGACAGATTCCCGGAAGAGATATGTTGTTGACCTCAGTAGGATGTTTCACAAAGTTCTTAGAAGACTAAGAATGAGAAATTGAGTGTTGTATTCAATGGTTTTCTTCCCTTTCTGTTTAACATGAGCTCATGAAAAAAAGAAAAAAAAAAAAAAAGAAGAAGAAGAATCCACAACTGCCATGACTACTGTTGGGTAAAGTTTCTACTGAGCCTAGAACAGAATTCTGTCACAGCAGGCACTCTGTAAGTGTTGATTAACTGACACAAACTAAGAAAGTAAAACGTGTCAATGGCTGAGATCCAACAGACAAGTTAATTACCCAGAGAGGGTGAGTCAGAACTTCCAGTGGTGCAGCAGAGCAAAAACTTGTGAAGTCCTTGGTCGCTTTAAAGATTATCAGCCCTCAGCCCTTACCTTGGATCATGGAATTAAAAGTAGCCTGGACACTGGCATGCTGACTTTGAAGTTCACCTCAACAACATTTTTCTAAAACGAAAGCTAGAATTTTCCTGAAAGATCTTGTAAATTGTCAACATGTTAATTATTATTTATTCTAATAAGTTTTTAGCACCAGGAAGTGATAAGAAGGTAGACTTTGGGTTAATACATTTAAAAAACATTCAAACACAACTTCAGAAACTTTAAAATGACTTAAAATATCGTAAGACACAGTATGGGCTCCTGCATTGGAAGCATTCAAATAGAGCCTAGAAGCCTTATCATTGATGAATTAGAAGTCTGTGGTAGGATGTGGAATTGCAGGGAGTCACCTGCAAAATCTCTTTAAATCTAAAATCCCCCAATTCTATAAACTTCAACTAATTCAACCTGAAGCATGAATGTACTCTGACATGAGTCATCCCTCTTTATAGTCCTATAGTACTCTGAAAATATGTAATCCTCAAAGGACATTTTTTAACCCCTTATTTCTGTTTTGTTTATTTGGGAAAGAAATGGTTTACAATGACTGACTCCTAAGAAAAGGAATAGAGGATGGGGACAAAGCAAGGTTTATGAGGAGAGGAGAGAATAATGCAACAGCCTGGATTATGGACTCAAAACTTATTTGATAAATGAATGAATGAATGATCTTATAGGCTCTCTGAAACATAAGTACATAAAAGAGCAATAGTTTGATAATTGAGATGCTGATGATATTAATGTAATCAGAATCAGGAACCCATAAAAATATAACTTTTCAATCAATTCATCATAAATAAGGCAACTACCGGTGACTTTATTAAATAACAGAAACCCTACTGGGTCCTTAGGACATATAGATGACTATGTCAATGAAAAAATGTTGCCTGCCATATTTGCAAACAAAGGATTTTGCAGCCTCTCAAGCCATCACATTAGAGTCATCTTTGATTGTGAGCCCTGAGGAAACTCAGGATGGAAACAGGATGCCCACTGTCAAGCAATCAGTTACTACAGCAACTCCCAGCGATGCGCCCTGAGGAGACTCAGGATGGGAAAATAGAATACTGGTACCAGAGAGCCGAGGTACATATCAAAAGAATGATTTCAATGAGTCCAGACTTTTGCACTTTTTCAATCATGGAAAAAACACTAAATTCCCTAATTTGAGATATTTGGTTTTCTTTAATGAACAGTAATCTCTCCTATTACCTGGTCTTTGTTGCAAAAACCCCTCTGTACCTGGCTCCTCCCTTACCTCTTTGAGGTAGTCTCTCAGAGCTACGTGAGAGGCCATATCCCAGGTTTAAGTTTTGTCAACCAAATAAATATAATTCTCAAATTTTAGGTTGTGAAATTTTTTCAGTGGGCAATTATAATAGTGTCCATCATTGGCTCTCCCACTGTGTCTCAGCTGTAACAAACCTGGATAGTAACCATGAAGATACAGGCAATCCCTGTCCTCACTCAGTGGGTTAAGGATCCTATATTGCCAAGAGCCGTGATGTAGTTTGCAGATGCTGCTCAGATCCTGCATTGCTGTGGCTGTGGTGTAGATCTGCAACTACAGCTCCAATTCAACCCCTAGCCTGGGAACAACTTTTTTAAGGTTGTTATATCCATAGTCTATTAGGTAAGTATATATGGAAAAAATTAAATGGAGTATCACATGCTCACTGTTATATCTTGAGTGGTAATAGTAATTGCTCAGCAAATACTTGTTAGATCAATGGAGTGCCAAAATTGAGCACAAACATGGTCTTGTGGAAGAGGAGTTGTGAAGCCTAATTGAGAGAGTGAGGTGTCCTTTAAAATGGAAGTGCTGTTTGAATGGTATCCTAAAGATAAGCTGAAATTTGATAACGGAGGAGAAGAAAAATAAATAATCATGAGTGAAGGGTATTCCATGAGTGAAGCAATGGCATGGAAATTTGAATGTTCATGTGAGTTAAAATAGCTGCAAAGATTTCATTGGGACTGGACAGTCAGATACAGTGGGGAAAAAAGAGTAGCTGAGGTTAGAGTAATACAGTGGGGTCACCTGGTGAGAGGTCTTTAATAGAGCAAACCTTGGATTTGGAGGTGAAATTGGTTTGTACATGACTAGGAGGTGTTAAATCTAATGCAACAAGATGGTAGCAATTACAACTAAATTTGCTGTCATTTGAGTTTCCTCCAGGCCATCCAGACTACTCTGAAATTCCAGTCCACATAAGGATCCCATTCATATACGAACAATGTGGAAATGTGCTCAGATTCATTGTATTGGATTTCACTTCAGATCTTATTGCAGTTATTTATGAAAACAGTCTCTTGTTCAAAACCTTAAACGGGCCTCTGTAGCCTGGTAAGTACATTGCAAATGTCTTGACACAGCTACTCCCAACAAAACATTTTTGTCTCATTCTCACTTCTAAACCCCATGTATCTTAAATTTGCACATCACTTCTTTCTTATAATGCAAAAACAAGTATCAAGAGGAAATATGTTTCTCAAATAGAAATCCTTCTATAAACCCCTCAAATCCCACAAAAATAAGTAAGCACATTTTTTTTGGTAAACTTTTTTATATAAACAGGTACTTTTATCACAATTGTTCTATTAAGCAATCTAGAGTCCTTTTATTATAAGCCCAGCCACATTGGTGAGGACAGATAAATAATTGTGCCCACTCTTTCTCGAACACTGGACAGTCATTCGTAAGTATAAATAAAACAAGGTGAATATAGAGAGCCAAGACATATGGATGAGTCATTTTAAAGAAGCAAATCCTGCCTTCTGGGCAAGGTATAGACACCCAGAACTCCCCTGAGCCCTGCAGTCTTCTCATTTTATTAGGGGAAAAGTACATTCCTGGTTTAATCTCTCTAATTAAATAGCAATACTTCCATAGCTCCAGAGGTGGTTACATCCAAAAGTAATAAAACCCAGGATTCCTTCACTCAAAGAGTCCCCCTAGTTATCTGTCTTCTAGGTCACAAATCACAGGAGAGACCCTTAGGGCTGAATTTTTAAAAGACAACTGGTTCTTTTCCTGTGAAGATGACAGGTGTGTTATGTATTACATTGGACAATGACATAAGAATTTCCAGCATGAAAGACTCCTCCTATCCTGTCCTGCCCTATTGAAAGGATCAAAGGTACAAAGAATATTCATGTCCAATCCCTTAATGGTGCTGAGGCTGAAATATATGTGGAGATACCCAGGAGATTTTTTTTTAAGTGCTGCAGGTAAAGTTCTCACTGTCAAAAGCTTGGTAAAGCTTGCATCTTGGATGGTGTTCTCAAAATGAAGATGAAATTTCAAGAGTGATTGGCTCCTCAATTGCCAGGAATTTGAAACTTTTCCTAAGTTCTCAGGCATTGTTCACAGACATTTCCTTCGTATCGCTCCTGAAACACCACTTTTCAGTTTTTCCTGGTTTCTGAGAGCAGGCCAGCTTTCCCCTTTATGTACTCTTATTTTTTTTTTAAACAGATTTTATTTAATTAATTAATTTATTTTTTATTTTTTTCTTTTTGCCATTTCTTCTGCCACTCCTGAGGCATACGGAGGTTCCCAGGCTAGGGGTCTAATTGGAGCTGTAGCTTCCAGCCTACTCCAGAGCCACAGCAATGCAGGATCCGAGCCGCATCTGTGACCTACACCATAGCTCATGGCAACGCCGAATTGTTAACCCACTGAGCAAGGGCAGGGATTGAACCCGCAACCTCATGGTTCCTAGTCGGATTCGTTAACCACCGCACCACGACGGGAACTCCTATGTACTCTTATATGCTCTAGTTCCTATGCAGGGTATTCAGATTATAAACTTCATGAGGGCACAGACATTGTCTGTTTTGTATGTTAGCATCAAGCACTGGACATAGCATATGATAAATACTTATATCTCCTTTGAAAAATGAATTATTCAATAAATTAATGGTTTTCACAATAATTTAGGTAGGCTTTCCAATTAAATCTAGCTGTTTTTGACTCAAAGTAAGAGGGAAAATAATTTTTTATTTCATAGTAAGAATGCTGACATGACTTTTTCTCCTCCTATAACATTAAAATAAAATTATATTACCACCAAGGATGTTGAGAGGACTTTTGGACATAGGCTACACAATAACTGAGATGTTTTATTTCAGAATGACCACATGATTTACAGAAAGATTGAACAATGCATTTTCTATTCTCCACATCTTTTTTTTTTTTAATATCAATGATTTGTTCAAGCCAAGGGTTTCCTATAATCATGTCTACGAGAGTATTGTCATCTTAATTCATTTCCAACTGGAGATCAGACATGAATCATCACTGGTAAGAACTTAGTTATACTCCACGTACTGAACTCAAACAGTGGGTTGGTGTTCATGGAAGCCAGGCTGGAATTTTTCTTCTGGGATCTTGAGTAGTCTTAGCTTCTTTGTTCACCTACAATTCTGTAATTGCTTTGTGGATTTTTTAAAATGTTTTAATACTTGAAATACTCAGTATTTGGAATTTCTCTATCTATTTAGAAGCTTAAGAAATTGTTTAGATTTGCTTATCTAGGGATAAAGTCTCTACTGACATCTAGATATTTGCCTTTTCTTATTAATATTTATATTTTATGGCCTCAGCAAAAGTCCAATTTAATATTGTTTTATTGAGTCAAATGACACAATTATTAATTGTCAATATCTCTTTAGAAGACAAAAACAAAAAAAAAGTAAATTTTGTGATATATTCTTGGATTATATCCAAGATTAAGCAACCCGCCCTTTTGAATCTCTGCCAATGGCCTTGAAAGTCAGAATTATAGAGCTATAAATAATTCAGAGAAAATGTATTTAATATCTCTGATTTTAGAGATGAGGAAACTGAAGAACAAAATTTTTGTCTGGTTGATCAAGATTCACAAAATTCCTTTACAGCCAAGCTGGTGTTGATACTCAGGTAATGTCCCATAATGTTCAGTGATTAAGAGGCTGTGAAAAGTTCGATGACTCTTTACCTTTGCATAAAATGCCTACCCTGGCCCTGAAGACAAAGTGTCCACTGTGTCCCTCAACCTCTCCTCACCTGCTTCTACTCCTTGCCACATTTTACTTTGCACATTTATCATGCTGGCTATCCACTGCCCTTGGAGAAGCCCGAAACGTCCTTTTTGATCCCACCATGAGAGGGTCAATGCTTAGTCATCACTTCAATTTTAATATGATGATTGATTTCTCTCAGCGAAGTTTTCCTTCACTCTGTTGTTTCCAAATTTTTCACAGGAGGGTATTCTCTGATAATTATAAGAATGATCAAACAAAAACACTGAAGAAAAATGAAGAAACTTCTCACAGGAAGGGCGATTGTCCTGGGTTTCCATTCCAGCTTGAGTCCTACCTAGTCACTCCGAGAGCAAAAGGATCAAATTCTGGATCCTGCAACTCACTTACACAACACAGCCCAGAAACGGAAAATATTGCTAAGCACTCATCCTTCTTCAACGGATCAAACCCAATGTGTCCTTTCATGTTGGATCTTATACCTCTTGGCACTTCATAAGATCAGAATTTAAATTTTAGGCTGTTAGTCTCATGGAGGCAGGGACACTGTCAAATTTTGTTCACTGTGTTAGCTCTAGAAACTCTTGTTATTTGTTGAATAAATTAATAAAAGCTTTAAATATCTAAGGTACCACAACAGATACATGGAAGAGGTGGGGATATATATCTAAGATCTCTAGATTTAGAGATGATAGTCTTACACTATACCATGTTTCCTCCCGAAAACATTTTATGAACATTGGTAAGGAAACAATGTTACACAGTCTCAATATGACTTTTAAAATCTGGTTGTTCTTTAGTTCCTTGTAAATTTCAGATAACCAGGAAATCCTATCTGTGACTATGTCCAACCCTCAATACACACTTGCGAACATTAGTTTTGCTTTCTCCTGTGTCCCAGGCAATGTGCTATGCCATGCAGCTACAAAAATATGTGTCATGAATAACTCACAGGCATACACAACAGTAATTTGATTTTATTAATAGAAGAAACTTCTAAGCAAGTGTGATTTAGACACCCTTCCTCAACTCTGCACCCTGACTTTATTGGAAGCCCTTTTTTCTTAGCCCTGGTATGAAGTACAGAAAGTATACTCTATTTACCCTGCTCTCCCTCCCTGGTTTTCTGTACTATTTTTCTGTTTAAGGACAGGTCTTCTCAGGGCCTACCCACTTTGGTCCCATATCAATACTTTGCTGGTCTTTCATTCCTGCTATGACAGCAGAGAGAAATTTATATGTTAAAGTATAGATGACTAATTAACATAAAGCATAGATTATGTTTAAAGGACACATGAAAAAGTTGATGCTTATTACAAATATGTATATAGACTAAAACCTATTATGGATTTGTGCTAATATGGAGACAAGTTTAGAGATTCATTTGGGAACTCAGGGTTGCCTCCCTAATACCTCTCAAATCATACTGTACCAATGTTTGGACACCAGGGACCAAGTCAGTGCTGTCTGTGTCCTAGAGATGATTAAAAAAAAATCACATAGTGTGTTCCCCAGACTCTTTGACAGAGCTCAGAGCCATTGTATTTCCTCTTTGTCTATTGCTTATTTTCAAATTCCCTTTTACACTTTAATTAAGCTCCTTTTGGACTCTGAGGAGTTAAAGAGCTTTTCTGAAGAATAATGACAGAAAGTAGGAGGAAAGGAAAACTCCTTTTGAAGATGACTTTTTCTGCCTTTTTCTTATTCTATAGGAATCCCAGCTGTGTCTATACTCTGTGTCTATATATACATATGTAGCAAAAGGGCAAAAAATAGATGTTGGCATGAGCAGAAAATGAGATTCCCTTCAGACAGTGAGGTAACCTTAATAAAAGGCTATTACGTTTGGGGATGAGCATATGTGTGTGTGAGAAAGAAAAACAGACAGAGATTGTGAAAAGAGAGATGAAAAAGATGAAGACAAAGAAAGAGGGGAAGGAGGGAAGAGGAAGGAGGGAGGAAAGGATGAAGGAGGAGAAGATACAGAGAGAGAGGTTTGTACTAGATAGCCTGGGATGCTCCTAATGGTAAATTTATAATAAGGAGATGAGGCTGCTGAATGATTTACTGCTAATCCCATAGCAAGAGCAGGAGGAGGTGAAGGAACAAAGGTTTACAGTCCCTTTGGAGATTTGTTTCATCTGCACATCAGCCCACAATTAATGGCCATTTAGCTGTTGTTCTCCTGCTGGACACTGGTGGATTGATTCAGTAAATAAAAGTGACAGAGCGATGTCCCGTGAAGGCAGGCGGCAGAGTCTCTGCACCTGTTATTTGTGAATCTCCGCTTGCCAGGTCGTTGACCTTTAGAAGCCAGCGAAAATTAATAAGTGGAAGCACAAAGCTGCTTGCTTTTAAAAAATGCGGCTAGAGGACCCAGGCAGCACTTAGGCTGTCTTTCTTAGGAACTGGCTGATAACCTCTGAAGAGTTATCACCTCTCCGTCTTCAGACCAGCAGCATCCATGGAGGTGAGACTGCTGGGCATGCACTTCTTAGCCAGTCTCACCATGTGGTCCAAGAAGGTCAAGAAGTGGAAGGAAAAGTTGAGATCACCTGGGAATTGGAAACCACAATTCATCCTGCCAAATCTGGGGTTCAGCCTGCCCTGTTTTTCCTGCAGCAGTTTGGGGGCCATCAGGAGTGGGTGGTGAATGGCCCAGCCAAACTGGCCTGGCACATCTGAGCAGCTGTGCTTGGCATGGCAATCGGGTGAGCAAACAGCTGCAGTGGGTAACTGATCATTTGCAAATAGTTAATGACAGATTTGTCCTTTGTGTTCTCTGCCATAGGAGGGGAGGAAAATAAAAGAGAAGGAGATTTAGGCCAGGGGATTTTATGGTCACTGCTAATGTGGTGGCTGTTGTTATTGTGGTTGTTTTGAAAGTGATAGGAAGGTCAACCAAAGTTAACAGGGTTTGAATCTTTCCTGGGCAAGCTGCCTCCAGACCACAGGCTGTGGGCAGATCATGGAGGTCAAGGAACCCAAGACTTATGAGGCCTGAGGCAGGATGCATCAACCTGGTAGACTTTGATTTTCTTCTCTATTTCTCTCTACCCCCATTTTTAGTTTTTTTTTTTTTTACTTATTTGTTTATTTGTTTATTTTGTAACTTGGCTTTTTACTTTCTTTTTTTCAGTAAATTGTAGTCATTTAGCAAGCATCATTAGCCTTTGTCATGCAAATGAGGGAAAGCCTGGCTTTGGTCAAGTGAGTTACTAAGCAGGAAATGGTGCACTCAATCTAGTTATGGGTGCTATCTGAGGTATTTTAAAAGACACCTGGCCCTAAAATGCCCTTAAATAGAAATGCACTGTTAGCAATGCATTCATCTGAGTTAAGGCACTATAGCTTTAATAAGTCCTTTTTAAATGGCTAATTCCACTGGGAATTACTGGGAATAACTCACTCGTTTTGTTGTGTATCTTATCCATCACCAGGGCCTAGAAATCCTGTCATCCAAATATGTGCTTGATCTGGCCACTTCCATTTCCACTGCTATCTCTCTAGTTGAGCCATCCTTGTGTCTTGTCAGTACTTTTATATCATGCCTGGTCTCATATTTTACTCAATTTCCTCTTTGCCATCTTCCTCTACCATTCATCAGACTCATCCTTTAAATCAAGTCATGCCACCTGCTGAAAACCAGCAAATTAGAATAACATCTAAACTACTTAGCTTGACCTGCAGCCCTGAACCTAAACTCTTATTCCTCCTCTTCGTCATCCACTCTCAGGCTCTCTGACCTTTCCTTTAACATGAGAAGCTTGTTTTCCTGCCTCGGCAATTTTGACTTTGCTGTCTCCTCTTCCTGGAGTTCACCTCCCAAGATCTCCACTTGGCCAATTCCTTCTCAACTTTCAGTTCTCATCTCAAATGTCATACTAGAGAAAGGGCCTCCTCCGATCCCACTGTGTAACCAGACTTCTCCCTGAAGTCACTTACAATGCCCTTATTCTCTGAGTATCCCCATCAAGGAGCAAATACCTTTCAGAAAGTGAGGTTCAATATATCCAACTTAAATGAGGAAATTAGGACAATCATTAGAGTTTAACAAAACTAGAACTAGTAGATGGGGGGAAAAAAAAGAACTAATTCTTCTGAAAGCAAGCAGGAAAGGGGGTGGGGAATACAGCATATGGAATTTGCCAGGAGGATTTGGGTGTGGAAGAAGCCTGGCTACACAGTACAATTTGAAGAGGGAGGATGAGATGTCCAGGGGCCTTCAGGACAAGTGATATGTAAGAGGGGACAGCATGTGGGAAACAAGCAGAGTGACATGTGAATGAGAACTAAGCACCAACTTCTTTCCAACCACATTTTTGGGGGATAAAAGGTAATTTCATGTATACTTAGCATTGAATGTTCAAAGGCTAGTCAGTCCTTCTTACTATACCAGGGTTAACAATCTCTAGGTTATGTAAACTTGTCAAGGTAATCAAATTGTTTCCCAGACTTCTTCAATTCTCAATTTCCTATTTTTGTTCATTGCATTAACAACCAACAATCTTAAATGGGAGCAGGTTCATAAAACCTGTCCCAAGCCAAGAAAGATGGGGCCATTTCATAGCCTACAAGTAGCTCAACTGCATCATTTACCCCAAAGTGTCGTTAAAGGTAGTCATGAGATCCTGGCTTCCTAGTTCAGTGATGCCAGATGGTTTATAGAGCCCCAGAGAAGGTGAGAAGTATCTCTGTGAGCCTCAGAGCCTAATACCTGGTAATTATCAAGGCTAACTCAAGAATATGAATGAGTATAAAAGTAATTTTTTAAGGTCCAGATCAGCTGAAGTTGGAATGTATAAGAAAAAGAGTAGGCGATTGGTTTTTTACTTTATTTTTTTATTTTACTGTTGCCCCTGTGGCATATGGAAGTTCCCAGGCTAGAGGTCGAATCAGAGCTACATCTGCCAGCCTACACCTACAGCCACAGCAACCCCAGATCAAGCGGCACCTGCGACCTACGACACAGCTTGCCATAACACAGGATTCTTAACCCTTTGAGCAAGGCCAGGGATTGAACCTTCATCCTCGTGGACACTATGTTGGGTTCCTAACCCACTGAGTCACAATGGGAACTCCAAGAAAACAGAGTAGGCAATTGTTTATCCTTTGTAATATAGTCTGTGTAATGAATTCTTCAATTTTACCATCACCACAGACACACTGACACACCATCCATTCACACATCCAGACTTACACACATCAGATAATATTTGTCACCCTGGAAATTTCAAGGTTTTGTTTGCACTGAGCAATGTTTAAAGCCTTCCTCAATCACAGATCATCAGGGTGTTATTATGAAAGTAGCTGAGGTGTGGACACAGTGAGCTGACATAGGGAGATGAGGGGTAGTAATTTTCCACCAGGAAAACGGATTCCAAAGTATGGCCAGGAATAAGCACTAAAAAATTTCTGTGTTAATATGTCTGGGGTGGGGCCTGAGGATGGGCATTTCTAATAAGTTTCCAGATGCTGCTGCTGCTGTTGTTGTTTTCAGATTACAGACTTCGAGAAATTTTGGTCTTTGTCCATCTTCTTAATTTGACAAAGGAAGTAACTAAAACCTAGAAACATTGAGTTTAAGAAAAGATAAAAATATGTTCAGGATAAAAGTATTTACCCTCCAAATGTTTGTCAACCACTCACTCAGTGCCAAGGAAACGTTCTTCCCACCAACAGAATGCAGCAGAGTGACTGCCCAACATGTTGAAAAATATATTGTGCTTCTCCACATGCCCTGTATGGACACTTTCAGAGGACTTTTATGTCTTTCAGGTTAAGAAGGAAAATCTGGCACCCTGTAACTGACCTCAGTGGCCTTCCTGTCAGTGACTGACGTATGGGTGGATGTAGCTGGATCATGTCTGTTCTGTATCCAGCACATTCTCTTTTCTTGGGGACCTCCACCTCAGCCATAGAATTTGACTGACGAAAGACACTTTATTTAATTTTCTCTTTGAATATAGTTTCTTCCCTTTTTTATTACAGAAAACTTAGAAAACTGGGTTAAGAGTAGAGAATGTGACGTAGACCCCTGTGTGTGTGATCATTTCCTTCCCTGTAGGAAACTGGAATCACTCACTAAGTAGCTGGACAGCCTGGGATGTGTAAATTTGTCCCCAGTGAAGAGAACATTAAGGCAAGGTTTTGGTCAGGAGAGCTTATACCCGACTAGGGAAATTTCTTCCAAGAAGGCTTCACTGTGGGGTTTCCTATTAGGATGATTCCAGACAACAGGTCAATTATTTCTCACTCAGATACTGAAAACAGTGAAAGGGGGAGATCAAAGGGTTACAGCAAGAGGTTAATGACCAAAATAAGTTTAACAAATAAAGGGGGAAAAAATGTTCTCTGCACACAGCATGGAGTCAACCCCTAAGAGTCACTTTAAGAATAGGTCACAGAGTCAAATACTGCAGAGCTGTGCTGTTGAAGGGCTGGGCAATTTTAAAGTGAATAATAATGTTTATGTAATATGATGACTTTGAGCTGCAAGCTGAGGGCTACTGAGATCAACAGTAAGTACTGACCCCACCACCAGTGAAAGAGTCTTATTGTTTTTTGACCAGAGTCCATACAGGCTTATCTCCAGATCTGCATTAATCTCTCATTATCCAGCCTTCCATTCTGATTAGCCTGCAGTCAAAGAATCTGGACATGCATATGCTGACTATCTGGCCTATGGACATGGTGGCAGGGCAGGGCAGCCTTCAGATGGAAGTTAGAGCAAGTCCCTCTCAATGTCCTCTTGAGCTTTAACCTTAGTGATAAATGGCAGGGTTAAGATCTGCTAATTGGACTGAGGTGGGATTCTTTACAAAGCCTTCCAGAGCAAATGAATTTGCATGAGAATCTAACACAACCACTCATACTTTGACACAGAGAGGTGGACTGGAATGGAGTGTGTGTATGTCTGTCTGTGTGTATGTGTGTTGGGATTAAAGGATAAAGGATACTTTCTCAGAGAAAGAAACACTTTCATAAGCATCAGAGGGATGACAAGTGATACAGCTTTTGTTTCTGAAAAACAAATGAGGACTTACTCATCCATAGGAGTGTTGTTTTAAAAAAACTGAGAGGATAGCCACTTCTAAACATCCTACACTGTCCCAAACATAGTTGGAATGCTCCTTTGGATGTTGTTTTCTGAACTGATCATGTATTCCTTTCAAGTAGTCCTTATTATAACCAAATTGCAAGTTATTTTAAGGTAAAATTAAATACAAAAGCCTATGTTTATCTTGTCTTGTCTCTTAAAATTGGGATTAACTTGAGCAAGTCACTTAGCTTCTTTGTGCTTCACCTGCCCCATCTGTAAAGTTAGAATAGTATTCTTAGAGTCATTGAGAGAATTAAAATTAAATAATATGTTTAAAATTTTAAAGGTTTCAAATAGTGCTTTGATATAGTAAAGACAAAAAATAAGCTTCAATAATATTGGCTAATGCTGGTATTGAGGTAGAAACTGTTGAAATAAAATACAGGTAATTAAATTGAGCAGTACATTTCTTGGTGCAAAACAATTAATTAGACATACATTAAGGGATACAAGCTGTAAACATTAATGGGATCATTGTTTACCACTATACCTACTTCTTTTATCCAGAACTTCTCCTGCCAGATATCATCTCCCGAGGTGACAAATGTTCTTGGGGAAAAGCAGTTCCAAAATTTGTAAATTTACACTGGATATAGATTACAAAACCACTTAGGAGATAGTATCATGACATTTTTACATTCCGAATATATAATTAAATTAAAAAATTAAATGTCAGCTGAAAACAAAATGCTTCTGTTTGTGTGGCTTTTTTTTTTAAACCTCTGCCAGTTTAATAACCCCATATTTTAAAGATTATTTACTATGTAAAGAGGAGCCAAAGTCACTGTGCTCACTTTATGCAGAGAAAGCAAAAGAATATATCTAACTTTAATAAAACTTTGATAGGACAGAAAACTAATTCATAGATTTTTGGCTATTCAAGCTACTAACTACTCTATGCAAATAAGAGAAATTTAAAAGCAACATAAAATCTCATATGCAGTCAGCTATTTCATATATGTGTATGTACTCAGTTTAAAGGCATAAGTAAAAATAAACAATTTAGATGAAATCTGACTGGCTTTATAAGATACTCTGACCTAATCTCCTGCAGTATTAACTTCAAATCCAACCTAATAGAATAACATGAGTAATAGCATTTTAATCCCAATTAACTCAGCTTGGCACTGAATAAGCTTAAGTCTCTTCTATAAAATTTTAAATAATTCCTCTTGACCACCTGCATACATTCCCATGATTTGCATTTATTTGATTTGAATGTTTTTACTTTGTTTCACTTCCTTTAGTATTTTTACTTCCAACAGAGGAGGATGAGAAATATGGAATGGGAAATTTCTCTGAATATGCCCTGAATCTCAGTCCTTTTGCTCTGTTTAGAGCTGTACTCAGTGGAAGAACAATTGCTAATGTTTACAAAAATTGATTCATATTTTTTGATAAGCTTTCCTCTTCTTAAAACCTAATACATAAAAATTTGGCAAACAACCTCTTACAAAATAGAAAAAAAAATGATTTTGGCACAAAATATTTGGGATACAGACTACTAAACTTAATGGTCTGTAGTATCTTTTATGAGAAATGAGGTCAGTATCCTAGAACCAAGCAAAGAAACAAGCTGTATGAATCAACACAGAAAGAAATTACACAAATGACTTTTCCCAATTTAAAGAAATGTCAAAGGCAAACATGTAAATGGAATGCAATCAGTATGAATAATAATAAATAATAATCATGGGTACTGAACTTTTCATCGAAATTTTGTTTTAGTGTTCTAGCATATTCTAACATTTAATAATTCTAAAACTTTTAAAACATATGCAAACGAGGATGAATTCAAGTGCTCTTTTGGGGGGCAGGTGTTTAAAAGATGAAAGAATTGCACACACACACATTAATATGTCACGGTGAGTTGATAAACTTTCCAAAAATATCTTCTATATAGTACTTGAAGACTGCACATATTTAATAAAAGATGTTAATCCCTGTGAAACTGATTCATTGCGTTTGTTCCTAGCCTCTAACTGTGTTTGATGGAAGACAGTAAAAAAAAAAAGAAAAAAAAAATCTTTTATGCTATTAAAATGATACTTTTCTAATGTTTTACTAGATTAACAAAGAATATTTACAAGGAGTTATCAAAGACCAAAGATGACCCCAAAACACAGCAGTTGCACATATAATGTTTATATTTGCCCCTGTAAACTTTTAGTTTACTATTGTTTCTGTGAATTAGTTTCTTTTAGAGTAGATCAACATGGAGGAATTAGGAAAAGAAATGGAGAACAAAGAATAAAATACTCTGTTGCTTCCATGTATTTTCCCTGTATAAAAATAAAGCAATGAAATCAGTGTGAAAGAAATGACTATAAGGAGGCCTGAATCTGAGTCTTGACTCTGCATTAATTGGTTATGTAATTCTGAATGAGTAATGTTACTTCTCTGGGTCTTATTTTAATTCTGTACAATATGTGGGTTTGGAACCTAACATAATTAACTTTTCATATTTTAATTATGAAATATCTTAAGAATATAGAAAAGTGTACCAAATGATATTACAATCATAATTCTAATACATGTATTTAACAGATGTCAATAATTTGTCATATGATTTATACATCATAAAATTAATTTTAACTTATAGTGCAGATTTTTAATAAGTTTACGGTTTTGTAACTATCATTAAGTCCACGTTTATAACATTTTCACCTCCCCAAAATCTCTAAAATACATTTCATAGTCAATTTTCATTCCTAGATGTGCCATTTCTGAATATCTCATATATGAAATTGTACAGTCAGTGGTCTTTTTATCTGACTTTTCTCCCATACACAGAAATATGCAAACTGCAGCCCACAGGCCAGTCCTGCCAAATTCCTTTATTGTAAATAAAGATGTATTGCCTACAGCAGTATTCATTCATTTACATAATATCAATGACTATGTTCATACTACAAGGTCAGAGTTGAGTAGCTGCAACAAAAATTTTGTGGACTACAAAATCTAAAGATTTTATGATTTGCCCCTTTAGAGAAAAAGTCTATCCCAGGCTTAGTATGTCTTTAAGGATTACCATTTTGCAGTATGTTTCAGCACTTCCTACCTTACTCTTGCTGAGTAGCATTCCATTGTATGCATATAACTCATTCCTTTATCCATTCACCAGTTGATAGAATTGTTTCCAGTTCTTGGCTATTATAAGTAATGCTGCTATAAATATTTTAATGTCAGTGTGCGTTTTTTTTTTTTTTTTGGTAGATATATGCTTTCATTTCCTTGAATAAATACCTAAGGGTGGAATTGATAGTCATACGGTAAATTTATATTTAACTTTTTGGAGGAAATTATGTATTGTCTTCTAGAGACACTAAATACTATTTTATTTCCTACCAGGAATATCTGAGAGTTAAAATTTCTGCAGATCCTCACCAATACTTGTTGTTGCCTGTCTTTTAGAGTTCAGCTAAAGAAGTGAATCATTGCAATTTTAATTTGCATTCTGTAATGACAAATAATGTGAAACATTTACTCAAAGACTTATTTGTGAAGTATTTACTCAATTGCCCATTCAAATTCAAATTCTGAGCACAGTCCCTTATTTGATTATTGATTTGTAAATACTTTTTCCCTGTCTTTCTTATCTTTTTAATTTCCTAATGATGTCTTTTGAAGTGCAACTTTTAATTTTCGTAGAGTTTAAATTTTTTTTTAAATCAATTATACTTTAGGTGTTGTAGTTAAGAAATTTTTGCTTAACTAGGCCATGAAATTTTTTTTTCCTGTTTATTATTCTAAGACATTCATGGTGTTAGTTCTTACATTTAATTCTATTATTTACTATAATTTATTTTTTGTATATTATGTGAGTTAAGTATTTAAATTCATCTTTTAACATGTAGATATCTAATTTACTTAAAAAGATTATCCTTTCTACACTTAGTTGCTTTGGTATCTATGTCAAAATTCAATTATTAGTGTAAAAGTTAATTTCTAGATTTTCAAGCATCTATTTGTCTATATGTATGTATGCCAATGGCATACTATCATGATTGCTGTGCCTTTATAGTATGTTTTGAAGTCGAGAAGTATAAGTCCTTCAACCTTGTTTCTTCTTTAGCCACTTGGGGTCCTTCGTATCTACATGTCAATTTTAGGGTCAGCTCATCTACTTATAGAAATTGCTAGATTAATTTTGGAAGACTTTCTGTCTTAATGATAATGAATCTTCAAATCCATGAATATAGAATGCATTTCCATTCCTTTAGACTTGAATTTCAGTCAGCAAGGATGTATAGTTTTCAGTGTACAAGTTGTACACATCTTTTGTTAAATTTATTTCTAAAACTTTAATTATTTGAGGTAATTGAGAAAGGAATAACTTATTTTTCTGAATATTAATTGATTGAATATATAAATACAATTTTTATATTACATATTCATCTTTGATAAATTGGTTTACCAGTTGTAACAGTTTAGGTTTTTCTTGAAGGAGAGGTTGTTTTGATGAATTGCCAAAGATTTTAGACATACTGATTAATACCATCTGCTATAATTATAGTTTTATTCCTTTTTGATCTGAATATCTTCTATTTCTTTTTGTCTCCTGACTTTATATGCTGGAACCTCTCGTACAATGTTGAATAGAAGTCATAAACATGAACATCCTTGCCTCATTCCTTATGTCACAAGGAAAATATTCAGTCTTTCATCTTTAACTGTGATTCTTTTTCATTTTTCATTTTTTAAAAAATTTATTTATTAATTTTTTTTCAATTTTAATTTTTTTAAAATTTTATTTATTAATTTTTTGCCTATGACTGCAGCACGTGGAAGTTCCCAGTGCAGGTATCTTGTGCTACAGTAGTGACCCAAGCCACAGCGGTGACAGTGCCAAATTCTTAAACTGCAGAGCCACCAGGGAAATGTTAGGTTTTTTATAGATGTCCTTTATCATGTTGAGAAGGTACACTTCTATTTCTAGGTTTTTTTTGAGAGTTTTTTATGACTTTGTCAATCACCTGTCCTCTATTTAGATAATCACATGGTTTATTTTTCATTTTATGTTAATATAATGCATTACATTATACTTATACTTTTACTACAAATGGTCATACACTTGATATTGTCTGAGATGTCTCAAACCTTTATTTATTTATGTATTTATTATTTATTTATTTATTGCTATCCCCATGGTGTATTGAATTTCCCAGGCAACTGATTGAATCTGAGCTTGAGTTGTGATCTATGCCACACTGCAGCAAGGCCAGATCCTTAACCTACTTTGCCAGTCCTAGGATCAAACTGACACCTCACAGAGATAAGCCAGGTCATTAACCCACCTACCACAGCAAGAATCTCCTCATTTTTTGATTTTTTAATTTTTTTCTGTTCTGCCTGGGTGATTTCCACTTTGTTTTCTAGTTCCTGCATCCATTCCACTATATTATCTAATTTCCTGTTGAATCCTTCTAGTGCATTTTTTAATTTGTTATTGCATTCTTCAGCTCTTCTTGGTTCTTCTTTATATTTTCTTACTCTTTTTGAAAATTTTCATTATGCTCATCTATTCAACTCCTGAGTTCATTGAGCATCTTTATGATCACTACCTTGAACTATTCATCAGGCAGATTGCTTATCTCCACATTGTTTAGATTTTCTTCTCACTTTTGTGTTGTTTCTTTATTCCTCTGTGATTTAATTTTATCCAATTTTCTGTGCTTATTTCTATGTATTAGATAAGTTGGTTACATTTCTTGATCTTGAGGAAGTGGCCTTATGTTGGAGATGCCCTGTGGAGCCCAATGGCCCACTCTCCTTGTGGTCACCAGACCTCTATGCTCCCCCTGTGTGGACTATGTGGGCCCTCTGATTGGACAGGGCAACTCTCCTGGGCACATTGGTAGACAAGACTAACCCCTGACCCAGTTGCAACTTTGTCATACACCAAAGTATGGAATCCACTTGTCTATTTCTATGTCTGAACTTTTTCTGTTTCCTTGCCCCACCAAATGAAGATGCATAAATTTCACATATGTATATCAGAGAAGCTCTATAGAATTATTTCTACCTGAATAATCCTTTTTTAAAGTAATTTTCTGACTATTCTGGGTTTTATATTGATAAAGATAAATATACATTTACATATAACTTTTGTAATCAAGTTCTCTAATTCCAAAATAAAGCTTGGCATTTTTATAGAGCTCAAAAACTAACTCAAAAACTAACTCAAAAAGAATTGACCATTTTTTTGGTACTTTTGAGTCAAAATATACAAGGACAAGTTTTCTTTCCTTTTTTTTTTGTCTTTTTAGGGCCATACCCACGGCATATGGAAGTTCCCAGCCTAGGGGTCCAATCAGAGCTATAGCTGCCGGCCTACACCAGATTGACAGCAATGCCAGATCCGAGCCACATCTGCTACCTACACCACAGCTCACAGCAGTGCCGGATACTTAACCCACCGACTGAGGCCTGGGATCAAACCCACAACCTCATGGTTCCTAGTTGGATTGGTTTCCAGCCGGATACTTAACCCACTGACTGAGGCCTGGGATCAAACCCACAACCTCATGGTTCAAAGTTGGATTCATTTCCACTACATCACCAAGGGAACACATCCATTTTTTTTTTTTTCAATTTTTTTTAACAATGGTTTAAAGTTTTCCTTATATAAATATGGCACATTTTTGTTAAAGTTTTTCCTAACAAAACTACTTTAAGGCTGAAATTTATGTGTGTTGAACTTTGTCAAGTACTTGGTAAGAATTTATGGTAATCATTGTTATTTTTCTTCATAGATCTATTAATGTAGTAAATTGTATCATTATGTTTCCTAATATGCAAAAAGTCTTATATTTCTATAATCATTATCAGTTTGCTAAGTTATGTTTTTAATTGTTGTTGAATTATATCTGCTTATATTTTCTTTAATATTTTAGCAATAGTATTGATATTTGAGATTTGTCACCAATTTCATTTTATATCTCAATGCTGTTTTTGTAGCAATAGTATATTCACTGTATACAAAAATTTGGAAGTTTTTATTATTTTTCTCCCCTTTGGATTATCTCACATTTATGGAATTGATAACATTTCCCTGTAAAACTTTTTATGGATCTTATTTATGGAGATGTCTTTCATCATAGTTTCTCAGATACTTTTCTGGTTGTCAGTTTAGATAATCCTCACTGGTGTTAGTTTTGGTTAATTATTTTTTCCTGGAAGATAATCCATTTATACAGATTTTAAAATGTATAAGTAAAATTGTGCAAAAGAGTTGTTGATAATTTTTTGTAAAGGGGTCCCCTTTTTTATTTTATTCAAAATTTCTCTAATTTGTTTAATTTTTATTTTTTCTTATTTTTTTATCATTTAAACTATTGTATTTAGTTTACTTTAGGTCTCACCTTTTTATTTACTTATTAAATTTAAGTTTGTATTTGTTTTTTTGTTTGTTTGTGTGTTTGTTTTCCTTTCAGGGCTGCACTTGCAGCCTTTGAAAGTTCCCAGGGGTCAAATTGGAGCTGGAGCTGCTGGCCTACACCACAGCCAGAGCAACATGAGATTTAAGATATATGTGTGACCCACACAACAGTTTGTGGCAATGCCAGACCATTAACCCACATAGCAAGGCCAGGGATTGAACCCACATCCTCAAAGACAATGTGTCAAGTTCTTAACCCTCTGAGCCACAATGGGAACTCCTGCTTTATATACTTTTACTCATAATTACTGTTTTTGTTTAAATCAACATACTTTTCTTATTCTTACTTCAGTTTACTATTTTGTTCTTTTCCAGGTATTAGTTTTTTTAAAAAAATTCAATGATACTAATATGTAATGCTAGGAATTTTCTTCTAAGCATTATTTAAGCAATATGTCATAGATTTTAACATGGCTGTTTTATAACCAGATCATTATTTTCTAGAAATTCTGAATTAAAAAAAAAATTTCCTTGTTTCTTCACAGTATTCAATTGAGTTTTTATATAGTTCTAGAAGAAGAATACTATTTAGTTACTCCTTCCTTCCTTCCTTCCTTCCTTCCTTCCTTCCTTCCTTCCTTCCTTCCTTCCTTCCTTCCTTCTTTCTTTCTTTCTTTCTTTCTTTCTTTCTTTCTTTCTTTCTTTCTTTCTTTCTTTTATAATGGCTGCACCAGGCTAGGGGTTCATTCAGAGCTACAGCTGCTGGCCTATGCCAGAACCACAGCCACACAGGATCTGAACCATGTCTGCAACCTACGCCACAGCTTATGGCAACGCCGGATCCTTAACTCACTGAGCTAGGCCAGGGATCGAACCCGCATCCTCATGGATGCTGGTTGGGTTCGTTAACCCCTGAGCCATGATGGGAAATCCAGTTGCTATTTTTTTCTGATTGTTATTTTTATTGTTTACTTTTTTTTTCATTTTTTGAGGTTTGTCTTCTGGTCAAAAAATATGGAAAAAATTATTTGTAAATATTTTTATATATTCCATAAAAGAAGTGTACTTTCTATTTTTTTGATTTCTATATTTGCTATTTAAAAGTTAGCAGAAAAATTAAATTGAATGGGAAATTATTCAATATAAGAAAATGTAATGACATAACCTCAAATACTAAAAGATTAAATGAAAATGATCATAAAATGGCTTCAAGAGATACAAAAAAACAATTTGATAAAATACAAATACTTTCATGCAAAACAACACATATTCCTCCATATAGCAGAAACAAATTCTCAACATGGAAAAAGATATTTATTACCTTCAACTATTTTGGAAATAACTTGTTTAATCTTTCTCAAATTTGTTATCCTTACTATATGCTTTTGCATTCAATTTTATATATTTAACATAATTATGTCTGCAATAGGGAAAATGCTTTACTTCTCTCTTGCTTTTGCATATTGATATTTTAAGCACAAATTTTTTTTTTAGGGCCATAGCCTCAGCTTATGGAAGTTCCCAGCATTGTCAAACATAGCTCAAAATATAGGGCATTTATCCACTAACTCCCACATAATATTTATTGAAGCTACTCCCTCAGACTTCAGTTGCTTGAAATCTGAGCATTTTCTGTGTATAATCTAGAGTCTGGTTGCTAGAGTCAGAGAATGCCCTTAGCCGAAGAGACCTAAATGATTGCAATAAAAAAAAAAAATCCACATGCAAATGAGTAGGAGACGTGAATGGAGAACTAAGAGTTTTAGACTTTACCACACTCCAAATGTTTCATTTGATTTCTCCCTCTGTTCATTTAGGTAAATACTTAACATTGTCAAATCTGTCTTATAATTCTCACTTTAGCTGGTTTTTATTTGTTCATTACAAAAATAATGCAAATAACAAGGAAATTGATTCTTCCTGTGGCATGTAAAACAATAGGGCTAAAAGCAATTAAAATTTCAGAGTTCCCACAATGGGATTTGTATCTCTGGAACACTGGGATTCAGCTTTGAATCCCTGGCCTGGGAACTCCAAATACCCTGGTGTGGCCAGAAAAAAAAAAGGACTCAGAAAATTAAACAGAATATCTGTAAATACAATGGTTAAACTTATTTTCATAAAAGAGTGAATATGTTATCTAAATTATTTAAATGGATAAAGAGTAAAACAATGAAAAAGTCAAATATAACATAAAATAATCATGAGAATAATATACCATGAATACCATAAGAACATACCTGGAATATATCAAGAATATTGGAGTTCCCATTGTGGCTCAGGGAGTGAAGAACCCAATTAGTATCCACAAGGATGCAGGTTCTATCCCTGGCCTCACTCAGTGGGTTAAGGATCTTGCATTGCCACAAGCTGCAGCATATGTCACAGATGTGGCTCAGATCCTGTGTTGCTATGGTTGTGGCATAGGCTGGCAGCTACAACTCCAATTTGACTACTAGCCCTGGAAATTCCATAGGCCATGGGTATGGCCCTAAAATGAAAAAAGAAATAAAATTAGAAGAATATCAAGTAAAGAGGCTCATCAAGTCTGAAATAGGTCCTAAAAATCTTATAATAATAAAATAAAAATAGGCAACTGATGTAAATCCTCAATTGTAAACATTTGACTTAGAAGATGCTAGATTCACATTAAAGAAATAAAGATATGACTGGTGACTTTTTGAAAGATACCTGAAATTATGGCTGATAATTTGTACTGTTGTTTTCTAGTATCAGGTAACATAGCATCAGGGCCAGTAAAGAGAAACATGCCATGGCTGGTAAGGCATTGAGAAATCCCTAGGAACTTCCAATACAGTATACAATTTAAAAACTATGTTTATTAATATTGTTTTATCGACACAAATTTAACCTAAGGAAGCTAAGCATACCTTTTAATTTGACAAATCCTCCCATGCAATTCATTAATAGTAACATATCAGATAAACCTAGGTATTTCTATCACTTCTCTTTTTATAAATGAAAGAAAAAATTGTTGAGATTTTTCCAGGAACCCTCTGAGATACATAAAGGGCAGTTTCAGATGCAAAAGATAGCAGTTGTGATTTTATTTGGGGAAGACAAAATATCACAAGTTTCCAGGAGATTTGAACACTTTATTAATATATGATCATGGATTGCTGTGCAATAATATTTTACTACCCACTTAACTAAAGAAAAAAGAAAACATTTTTTAAAGAGAAGTAATATGATTTTTAAAGAACATTAATCTTTCCTAAAGGAGAAAATTCTGTTTACTTAATCAAAGATATAATAAAATAAATGTAAAGCATAGAAAGTTATTACATTAAGACATAGAGGCTTTGTTATCTAGGCAAATTACATAGAAAATAAAGTATATATGTTACAATCTCTTTCAAGGACAGACCAATGTCCAAAACTATTTATTTAATAGAGGGAAAACCAAATTCTAGTTTTGCTTAGTATAATATTTAATACTAAAACTCTTTTTGAAAGTCTTATAAATAAACCCATCAAACTCTAGCCAGTTTTAGCCATAACAAGTAAAACTGTATGACTTTCCATGTTTATATACATCCCTTATAATAGAATTTTCAAGGTGGCAAAATATATATAGTCTCTACCAAATAAAAATGTGGTATACACACACCCACACCCACAGCCACACCCACACACACATATATATAAATTTAAAGTTATCTCAGTATTCTGTCTTACTTCTAGGTAATAACTGGATATCCATTAACTAACTAAATTTAATAACAGTTCAAGTTTTCAGTTACCTAAAGATCTTCAATACTATCTTCAAGCTGACATCTAAAAAAAAAAACATATTTTCTATTGAAATAAAATTTATGAGAATAATGATTCAATTTGGTTTCTCAAATTTATAATTTTAGTAATCTTAAAC
Organism: Phacochoerus africanus; assembly: GCF_016906955.1. Classification (NCBI taxonomy): domain Eukaryota; kingdom Metazoa; phylum Chordata; class Mammalia; order Artiodactyla; family Suidae; genus Phacochoerus; species Phacochoerus africanus. Next base: position 124,527,195 of record NC_062551.1, read on the forward strand.
ATTGAATAGGAGTAATATTATCTTATTCAATCTGTAAACTTATATAACTTCAGAAAGAATAAAGCAAAGTGAAAGGCAAATATCCCAGTATATCTTACTTAGCACTGAAAAATCAGAGGATATACAGCTCTTGATAGTGAACCAAACGTATTGGTGTAGTCTCATGTGTCAAAGATTTGCCTAAATTATATAAACTTGAATTCTTAAATTTCAATTTTTTTTATTTTTTACATTAATTGAGAGATGACTGGATTAATAAGATGTGGTACATATATAAAATGGAATACTACACAGCCATAAAAAGAATGAAATAATGCCATTTGCAGCAAAGTGATTGCAGCTAGAAATTCTCATAATAAGTGAAGTAAGTCAGAAAGAGAAAGACCAGTACCACATGATATCACTTATATGAGGAATCTAAATCAATGAAGGAATTATATCCAATCTCTTGGGATAAAATATGATGAAGATAGTATGAGAAAAAGAATATATATATATGTATATGTGTGTATTACTGGATCACTACATTATAAAGCAGAAATTGACACAACATTTTAAATCAACTATAATTTGAAATTAGTTATAGGGGTTTAATTTATTTTCTGAAAATTTAAGAAAATTCAATTGTCATTAGTGCTTGTTTATTTCTATACTAATTACAATAGAACTATAAAAAGTTTTATAATTAAATAGAGAATACATTTAGATCTAGGAGAATATATACTTACATGAGAGGTAAAGTATTTCATGAATTTCAGATACATAAACCTACAGAGAGTCAGAGGGACAGGTCTAATACTTCAATCTAAAATTTAGCTATGGGTCACATATAAACACACAGAATCAGACTTATCCATTCAGATACACACTTGCTGGTGGGCCTGAGATTGTTACTTTATTTGAGTTCAAAATAAACAAACAAATATAAAACCCTAAGAAACCACATTACCTGTCTTTCTCCAAACAGAAAAATCTCTGTAAACCATCAATTTATTTTCAGATATTACAAAATGATCAGACAAGGAAGCCAAAAGATTCTGGTACAAGAGAGCAATGAGTAATCAGAAGGAATCGAAATCAATGCCTCATCACGAAGCAGATGTAAAAGAGTAAGGAACACAGATTCAAGAGCTGAGTTCACAGTTAGATCCCCTGATCACCAGTCAGAGACAGAGCAAAGGGGCTGCATAACAGCTTCTTACCAAGCTGAGAAAAAGTGAGGTGAAACCAAAGATCAAAGCTACCTGAGTCATGTCAACAAATCAGTGAAAGACAGATTATAACAGATACTTAAGGAGATAATTTTATTCAGTCTATTACAATAGAGGGGATATCCATTAATCAGAAACTTCTCAAAGCAAAGTAAAGAGATCCTTAAGGGATTCAGGAGGAAGATTGGAGATAGGTCTTATCTCTGAACATGTAAGAACAGGGCAGTCCTTTCCAGTTAGCCATTTCTTAGATCACAAAAACATGGAAGTACTCCTTGACCATTGTTTTTTCTGGGAATATGAGTCAACTGAAATTCAACATTGTCAGAGTTTTTTGTTTACTTGCTTGCTTGCTTGCTTTTTATTTCTTCATGTAATATTACATTTTTGATTGTACGCCTTTCTTTGGTGAAGTTGTTATTCTTGGAAAGTCCGGTATGTCATGTTATATGAAAGCTTCATAACACAGAATTTTCTTACCTGTACCAACTTGAGTTTTAGGGTTTTATTCATCGAAGAACAATTTTAAGATTTCCTTATTGGCTTTGGTTTACACACTACACAAGTGGTATGAATTCAAACTGAAAGCTATGCAGTACAGTGTCCTGAATTTAAATTTCCTTTTTTTTTCTCTTTCTCTTCTTCCTCCTGCTCCTCCTTCTTTAACATCCAACACCTAAGATTAAAAATAAAGTGCAAACTTGCTTGTGCCTTTGATAATCTCTTTGTGTAGAGTTTTCTAAAAGTGTTCTGCAGGTGGTTTTCCCTGGGGAAGGATTTATTAAGAAGGGTTCTTGGAATCAGTACCAGTTGAAGGAAGGAGAAGAATGCAGGATTAGGCCCAGGGAGGATTCAAGCTCTGCATTCATAGAAGATTTGGATGTTCCTATGAGGAGTCTGGAGATGGGATGTCCTGAGTTGGGTTGAGAACTCAGGCCTTTATGCCCCTATGCCCAGACATTGACATGGGCCAGCTCAGGAAGGGACATGAGTTTTTTGGGAAAAGTGTCTCTCTTCAGTTGAGGCAGTTCCCAAAGAGGGCTAATAAGGAGGACTAGCTCTGTAGCTGAGGAATTAACTTCTATTCCTAGGAAGATCTCAACAGCCCAGACCAGTGTCCACAATTATTTTCTGAAAATGATAGGGAGAATTTGGAGCTCTAGGATATATGCAAGAGATTCATTTCTAATGTAATCACTCTGTTCAGGTTCTTACTCTTTATTTCCTTATTCTGGTTCCCAAATGTTAGAATCCTAGTCCGTAACTTTTCTCTCTTTTTTTTTTTTTTTGCCACATCTGTGGCATAAAGTTCCTAGTCCAGGCATCGAACCTGTTCCACAGCAGTGACAACAGCAGGTCCTTAACCCACTAGGCTACAAGGGAATGTTCCCATTTGGTAACTTTGAAGTGTTGCCTATGGCTTATTGTAAATGTCAAGATTGCAACTTCTCTTTAATATTTTTACCTAGATATTTCACTTCAATTTTAGCACCTTGGTATTAACTTCCTTTAGAGTTTACCTTTAAAATTTTCATTCACTGTTACTTTATAGTGTATTTCGGGTCATTTTATTATGTTGTGTTTTTAGGATTCTAAAACCCTCATTAGCTGAAGGCACTCTGCAACGTTTACTCTTGGTATGGATTTATATTTGTTGCCTATGACTCATTTCCTGTATTTTCGGTGAGAGAATGTCCTCTCTTTATTGGTTAAATCAACCAAGGTGATCAGTGTTTCCTTAATACAATGTTTATCTTTAGTATGTTATGCTTTTGATTGTGAAGTGTTGGTCAAATTTTCTTTTTTTCGAAGGATTCCCTCAGAAGAAATATACCCTATAAAGTTTGGGAGACACAACATTTTAGAGATTTTACCGTTAAAACCAGTATTAGAAACTCATCTGGTTGACCTTGACACAAAACTTTATTGCTAAATAGGAAATCTCCATAACATCAATTTTAAGTAATAATAAAACAGGGCTCTATTTATCTCAAAACTAAGTAAGTACCAAATCATAATCACATTTAGTACAATTTATTCTTTGTGTATATTGTTATGTGTGACACCTGTCTTTGCCAGTGAAATTCATAATCCTGGAGAGCAGATAATGTATTTTCAATTTTCTTTGGCCTTACCCACATTATTTGGGACAAAGCCCAAAAATATATGAGTATTTAGTCCTTATGGAGTCACAGAAGGATATAGAGAGGAGGATGAGACTATGCCAGAGTAAGAGGTTGCCAGATTCATTGGCAAGCATCTTGGCAAGGTTCTACCTGGGAAGGCAGTATGACGCAGTAGATTTTGAATCAAAAGGACATGGATTTTCATCCCAGCTCTGTTGTATACTAGCTGTGTAACCTTGGGCAAGTACTTAAAGTTCTTAATATTCCTTTTTCTTAAAAACTGATAAATAAGAGTTAACAATCATAATACCTAGCTCAAAAGGATTTGTGAGTATTAAATGTGCTAATGAATATAAAACATTTTATACCATAATGACAAAATTAGACATTGCAAAAAACATTTGAAAAAGATGTTTCCTTCATTTAAAGCATTTTTGCTCTATGTATGTTCCCAATTGTTATGGCTGAGTCAGTTTAATTGCTATTAAAAATGCATATTTTTGACACATCCCCATTTTGTATCAAAATCTTTGTGGATTGGGTCTAGGAATCTGCCACACCCAGGAAAGTGAAAACTCAGCTGCATCAAAACCTGTGAGAGCTAGAATAAGTTTGTCTTTTTTGGTTAAAATGGGAAAAGTTTGGAGAAAAGAGAGAGAGGAAGTTGCAAGACGGTATATGCAGACACAGCAGAGGTCAGCAGGAGGTCCATGACCAATGATCATCCCTGCAGGACCTGAGAGAATTAAACAATGAGCCACTGCTGCTGCTCGGCTCACTTGCTCAACAACCCTGCCCAAGGCTGATGACAGATCTCCAACAATCCCAAGAGTAGTTTGGAAATTAATATGATGGGTGTTCCTGTGGACTTTAAACGATTTTGTTCCATTGTGTTATTTGGTCTCATAAAATAATTTATTTAGTGAAAAAAATGTTTATGGATGAAAGATAGGGATAATTACAGAAACTGCTGCAGAAAGAAAACAGTTCCCTAGAATGTGAGAGAAGAAGGTTTCATTTTTCTCCTTTGCAAACAGTGGGAAGCCATCCAAACCCTTCTGTCTCGAAGTAGTGGTGCTTTGTGTCTCTGGCTTTTATAATATCCAGGGCAAAAATTTCCCATTTTGGAATATTATTTTTGCTGAGCTCACCTCTGCCACAACTACTTCTTTCTAACTGTAGTCTGTTGTAAACCTAACCTCAGGGCTTTCCTTCAAACTATAGTAGGTCATAAAAATACAATGCTTATATTAGGGTTCTACAGTCAAATTGGGTCTTAACCTCTGTCTCTACAACAAAGAATAATGATTCCTAAAACCCACCAAGAAAAGAAACAGTTTTCTGGTATCTAATATGTTAATAGCTGGTTCATAGGTACTAAATAATTAAGTATCAAAGAATCTGATGACTTACTCAATGCAATAGAGTATCCAATGTTATTAAAATCTAGCTGACATTCTTACTCTGTGGGCAACTCAAGACATGTGCAAATGAAGACTCAAAATGAACAAAAAGAACCAGCCCTGTTCCTTGGGGATCTGTCCTTCCTGATTAATCGGTGGAGCTCTGGCCCTCACTGACAACTGCCAAGAACCAGATAGCACAAATCAGCCCATCACAATGCAGAACAAGTGGCGATCAGACTTCAGAGGCCAATTTCTTCTAAGCCACTGGGCAGTGACAATAAGGGTAGTATTGCTGTGCTGAGAGGCAAATAATCAGTTACCCACCCCCTACCCTACTCTCCAAATGTGTTTGGATCACTAATGAAAATGACTCCAGTGGCTTCCCATGGGCCAACATTTTGCACATCAGAAAAACACTATACAATTCAGCTTGAGCAACAAGTCTCTTTCGATGCCGCACAGGGCTGCTGGAATAGGAGTAGAAGCTGGCAGGTCAAGAGAAGCATGAATTCTTAATGCTCCAGGAGCCCAAGGACAGAAGAGCAGGGGCAGTTTCTTATTTAATAATTTATCAAGTTCATTTATAAAAATAAACCCAATATCTAGACTAGTTGGTGCATATAAGAGAGTAGCATGTATATCAATAAATAATATGAACAAGTCAACCTTCCACAAAATTGTCCTCCCCTTATTTCTTAAGAATAAAACCTGACTCATCTGGCAACAGATACTATCTGATTCCATATATTTCTGTTTTATGAATTGTGCCCCGAGACACAAATATAGGTAGAATAAAACCTCACCACCTATTAAGAAAATGTATTTATTCCTCTAAATATTTTTGTTTTTCCTTTCACAGCTGCACCTGCATCATATGGAAGTTCTCAGGCTAGAGGTCAAATTGGAGCTGCAGCTGCAGGTCTATGTCAAAGCCAGGGCCACACCAGATCCAAGCCACATCTGCAACCTATGCCACAGCTTGCCCTAACTCCAGATCCTTAACCACTGAGCTAGGCCAGGGATCTAACCAGCATCGAGACTATATCAGGTTCTTAATCCACTGAGCCACAATGGGAACTCCCTCTAAATACAAATACATACACATCCACTCACATACGTTTTTAATCCTCATGATAACATTAAGTAGGACTTAGTATCCATATTTTATGGATAAATATTAAGAGATTAAGTATTATATCCCAAATCAAACATTAAGTAGCAAATTTGAGATTATATCCTGGAACTGTACATTATTTAACCAGTTTCTTTTTTTTTTTTTGGTATCTTCAAATGTAGGGTGAAAAGAAGGGGTCTTATATAATTCATCAGCTACATGTCAATTTCTGAATTAAATAGTATTTGTCATAATTTTTTAAATTAAATACATGATACATAAAAATAATTTATTTGTCTTTGGTTGTGCAATCTTTGAAATTTAATGTTTGATCAGGTTTGTATAACTAACTACCACCACTTTCAGGGTACAGAACAGTTCCCTCACCAAAATAATTCCCTCCTGAGGCCCTTTTGTAATCAAGTCCTCCTCTAACCCCCAACCCCTGGCAACCACCGATCTGTTCTCTATCCTTGTTTTGTCCTTTCCAGAACATCATAGAAATTGAATCATACATTGTGAAACTAAATCTTTTTAGTTAACACAATGTCTTTGAGATTCATCTATGTTGCTACACACATATCAATGCCTCATTCTTCTTCTTCTTCTTTTTTTTCTGCACCTTAAATATGCATAAGTTTTGGGGCCAAATATCGAAACTGTGCCCCAGCAGCAACCCGTCACAATGGAAACATAAGTGGATCCTTAACCCACTGTGCCACAAGAGAACTCCTCTTCTTTTTGGAACAATTTTATTGAATTTCAAATAGCATCAATTCCTTCATTTAATGTGTACAATTCAAAGTTTTATTTCTTTGTACAAGTGTTTGCATGAACACAAGCTTTAATTTCACTTGAATGATGTGTGTGAGTAGAATCCTGGGTCAAATGGTAAATGTAATTAGAAAGTTAAAGGAAATGGCCAAACTCTTTTCCAAAGTGAACACACTATTTTCCAATAGCACCAGCAGTTAATGAGAATCCCAGTTACTCATTCTTGTCAATATTTTTTTTTTTTTCGGGGACTTTTAAAGCCATTCTAAAATTGGTACCACAGTGTTTTATTATTTTCATTTCTGTAGTGACAAATGTTGACCATCTTTTCACATGCTCATTTGTCATTTTTTATACACTCTTTGGTAAATATCTTTTCAACATTTTGCCCACTATTTTTACTTCAGTTGTTTATTTTTGTACCATTGTGTTTTGAAAATATTTATATATTCTGAGTACAAGTCCATTGTCTGATATGAGATTTGCAAGTATTTTCATCAGGTCTGTAGATGGTCTTTTCATTCTTTTAAGACATTTGGCACACAATAATTTGTCTAGTTTTTATGTTAAAGTTAATTTTTCACTTATTTTTTATGACTAAGTCTTTCTAAGAAATATTTAGCTAAACCAAGGTAACAAACATTTTCTTGTTTCCTTATAGTTTTATATTTTATATTTATATATATTTTCTATTATGACTCATTTTGAGCTATTTTTCATGAGTTTTGTGTTATAAAGTTTTTTTATTTTATTTCTCTCAAATGGAAGTCTGATTGTTCCAAAACAGTAGTCTTAGAGAGTCTTTCTTTCTCCGTCAAATTGCCTCTTCATTTGTCAAAAAACAATTGACCATTTTGTGTGGGTGTAATTCTAGACTCCATTCTGTTTCATTGATTTATGTGTCTTGTTTCCACAGTGCTATGCTGTCTTGATTATAGAAGCTTTATAAAATAATATAGGTGGTGTGAGTGCTTATTTTTAAGAAAATCATTTGAGTTATTCTAATTCCTTTCCTTTACATATAAAAAGTTTAAGATCTCTGTGTGTGTGTGTGTGTATCTGCAACAAAATCCTTATCTTCTTCTTATAATCACTTGCACCATCTATATAAATAACAGAATTGTAACAGTATCTGGAATAACACTTTGCTTGTTTTCTTTTACTTATCAGTTGTAACATATCAGAAAGTGAACTGTCCATTTTGACTATCTCTCCCTCACCTAAACTACCTCATTTTTCCCTAGATCTAAATACTATTGTCAATTTTGCACATATAATTTAGATTATTGGTTGCCTATGTATTACATACAGATGTATGTAGCATACATAACACACAAACACATAATCACACATTATCACATATATAAGTGTATTGTATTCTTTAATACATCCTATTGGATGGTGACAAAACCACATGGATACACACACACCTATATGTGTGTATGTGTGTGCTAGTATGTGTGTCTGTGTGTGTGTGTAATTATAAGTAGTATTTCTAAGGGGTTTCAATCAGTTCTTTTTGGTATTCAATAGAGAAGACATTAAAAGAGAACATACTGGAGTTTCTATCTTCAGGCCCCAAAGATAGAGCCAGTTACACCCATCCTTACAGCAGGGTGGAACTAAATTTAAATTAAGACATTTACCCAGACTAATGAGAAACAATCATTTGTACCCAAAATAAAAGGAGAGATCCCTCCTAAGGGTACTGAGGACATCACAGTGCTTTCTCATTTGGAATAGGAGTAACCTAACATTAGTAAGAAAATTTTAGCTAATGGATTTGAAAACTTTGTGAAGGCACCATGTGGTTGGGCAGGGGAATGTAAAATCCCTGGGACCCAGAAAGTGAGGGAGTCTACTCTCTCGCAGGCTCTTTCCCTAGGAACCCTACTGGGTCCTCACAGAAAAATGATTTATGTGTCATAGGCCTAGAGAAAGAAAATAGCAATCAGACAATAGGAGCAAGGAACTAACTTGGATTATTCTCAACCTTCCTTCCTTAACAAAACTTGTAGTATGTAGAGGAGAGGGTATCGCTATGCTCAGGGCACTGCTGTGCTCAGGGCAGTAGTAAATACCCTCTGCAGCTTAAGAAAGGCAAGGGGGAAAATTTTTACTTCTAAGAGAGGGACAGGTTTATGAGCTTGGTCCACTTACTAAAGCAGGCAACATAGTCAAAATACCTACTATTATTTCAAATTTTACTTGATGGGTTAGTCAAATATACAAATAAAATTATAAACTAATAAATAGGGAAGGAAGAAATACAACCAATTAGTGTGCGGGAGCCAGCCTATACCTAGTCATACTGTTTGGCTAGATCCTACACCACAGCTCAAGGCAACACCAGATCCTTAACCTACTGAGTGAGGCCAGGGATCGAAACTGCATCCTTGCGGATGCTAGTCAGATAAGTTTGCACTGAGCCATGATGGAACTCTGAATAAAACTAGTTTAAATGGAACCTTACTGAGAGGCAAAGAAAAGACTTGATGATCCTCATAGGACACTTACTGTGTGATATAATATTTTGTAGTCTACATCATTTCATTAGAAATTTAAATTCAGAGAATACATTTATTTTGAGATTCCATAACTACTGATTAATAGAAAGGAACCCACATCTGGTGTATTTATTGAATGAAAATTAAGGCCTAAGTCTATTTCTATTTCCAGAATCACATCATGCAACTAAGTGACCATCACAGTTAAGTCTTCCTGACCCCACCTTCCAATGTGGAAAAGTCATGGTTGTCTCCATTTAGCACATTAGCAGTTAGATTTAGAGCTACTGTAATTTCCAGATATGAAGAAAAATTCTCAAAGGTAGTTATTGTTATTAATAACATTGATAATACTCTTTGATTCTTATCATATGCTCATTTTTCTCTATTTTCAAAAATGACTTTTTAAAATATCATCTGATTTTCTCAGGCACCATTCTATCAAAACGACATATTACATTTCAGTGTTAATGAAAGGCAACAGTCTCACAGATGAATAGGGAAAGTCTGATAAATGGGAATGGACAAGCTGGTTAAAGCGAAAATAAGAATTGTCCCAATCTCATTTTTATCCTGGTAAATCTTAATTAGACTTATGGTAAGCTGCATTAATGTTAATAAGGATTAATATCATAGTGATAAGCACAGCACACAAATCAATAAATGCTGCTGTATCAATATATGAACAGAAAACACAAATAGCCATTTCAGTTCTTAACAGTGAACTCATTATAGAGTTAAATATTTGCTATGTGGATTTGAAATACCCTGAGAAGCAGGGAGTCATAGTTGCACAAAAGAGGAGTTCGGTGAGACTTCACAGATAAATGTAAACTTTAAATCATTTACAAACTTGCTCTTAAGATTTATTTCACAATTTTGCCATAGTTTGGACTCTTGTCCTTAGGAATTTGGGGCATAGAATAATGATTAATCTATCAATCTAATGAGTTTTTCTTGATTATTACTATGGAATAGGTATTGAGTTTTGCCCCCTCTGAGGGGGTATGACAGTCACTTGAGCGGCTTACATTATTGATAAGAATGAAAAATAAAACAAAGAAAAACATGGAACAATTATAAAGTAACATGTATCAGTTGGATCCAATAAAAAAAAAGAGCTAGAAAACAGTGTCTTAAAAAATAGAGATGTTTCTATAAAAAGAAAGCAGTCTGGGGGCTATGAGTTCCATGCGGTTGAAGGAATATAATGGTCCTGGATGTGTCCTGTTCCACCCAGTAGAGGGTGGGGAGAATGGACGGAAATGCTTCTTCATTTTGAGGGACTCCTTATCGTCATATACACCACTTCTACTCAGAACTTGTTGAACTATGCATAGCCAGGTGGTAAAGCTTCAAAGAGACTGCAGAACTGTAATCTTCATCTGGTTACAATGTAAATGGATAAAAATGAGAGATTTTACTACTGAGGAACAAGAGGAGACTATACCAGATAATAACTAGCAGCTTTATGTGTATTTCATCACTTTTTTCACTGATGTACTTTTTAGTTGCAGAATCCAATTCAGAATACCGTACAACACTTAATTGTTATATTTCTTTAGTCTCCTTAAATCAGTGACAGTTTCTCTGCATTTCCTTATTTGTTATGAGTTAGACACTTCTGAAGAATACAGGCTTTATCTCATGGTTTCTGGGGCTGGGGCTCTGGATTTTTGTGAAATACACTGGAGAGGTGGAAATGCCCTTACATTGCATCATATCAGGGAATACATAACAGTAAAATGACTTATTTCTGGTAATCTTATACTTGATCACTTGGCTGTGGTTGTAGACTACCAAATTGTTCCATTATATAGTCATAATTTTTTCTCTTTCCATGCTCTATTCTTTGCAAGTGGAACAATATTTCCAGCCCATAATGAAATGGAAAAAAAAATTAAGCTCCACCTCCTAGAGGAAGGGGCATTTTTTTAATTATTATTTTTTATTATTTTTAAAAATTTGATTGGTGTATAGTTGACTTCCAATGCTGTATTTTTTTTCAGGTATACTGAAAAGTGAATCAGTTATACATACACACATACATACATACATATGATATGTGTGTACATACACACACACACACACACACACATATATCCATTCTTTCTTCCCATAAAATTTACTAAAAACTGTTGAGTGAATTATTTCCTTGTACTATACAGTAGGTGTTGTTAATAATCTAGTTTACACAGTAGTGTTTATTTGTTATTCCCATCCTACCAATTCCTCCCTCCCCTCACCCTGACTTCCCATATGGTAACCCTAAGATTGGTTTTGAAATCTGTGTGTTTGTTTCTGTTTTATAATTAAGTTCTTTTGTATCATTCTTATTAGTTTCCACATATAAGTGAAATTCTATGATGTTTGTCTTTCTCTATCTGATTTGCTTCACTCAGTATGATAATTTCTAGATTCATCCTTGTCACTGCAAGTTTCATTCTTTTTTTATGGCCAAGTAATATTTCATTGTATATTGTACCCACATCTTCTTTATCCATTCCTCTGTCTATCCGTGAACATTTAGTTTGCTTCCATGTCTTGGGCTATTGTAAATAGTGTGGCAATAAATACTGAGATGCTCATCTATTTTCAAATTATGGTTATTTACAAGCAATACACATAAGGCTATTAGCTAAATTTTCAGCAGAAACTCTACAAGACAGAAAGGAGTGGCACTATGTATTTAAAGAAAATAAAAGGGAAAAATCTTCAGATTTGAAAGAGAAATTAAATGTTTGTAAACAAGCAAAAGCTAAACGATTTTAGTGCCAGCAATCCAGCTCTACAAGAAATGTTAAAGGCATTCCTCTAAGCAAAAAATAAAGGCCACATCTAGAAACATAAAATTTATGAAAATAAAAAGCTTGTTGGTAATGCATATATACTGTAAAGGTAGTAAACCAACCAAGTAAAAACCAGTAGAAAGCTTAAAAGACAAAAGGAACAAAATCATCTGTATCTGCAATAACTAGTTAAGAAATACACAGCACAGGAGTTCCCTTTGTCGCTCAGTGGTTAGAGAATCCGACTAGGAACCAAGAGGTTGCAGATTTGATCCCTGGCCTTGCTCAGTGGGTTAAGGATCTGGCGTTGCCATGAGCTGTGGTGTAGGTTGCAGCAGGGCTAGGATCCTGCGTTGCTGTGGCTCTGGCATAGGCCGGCGGCTACAGCTCCAATTAGACCCCTAGCCTGGGAACCTCCATGTGCCGCAGGAGCAGCCCTAGAAAGAAGGCAAAAAGACAAAAAAAAAATACACAGCGCAAAATTATATAAAATTCTATATTGAAAACAGTAATGGTGGGGAGGAGATAAAAATGCAGGATTTTAAAAATGAGTTTGAAATTAAGAAATCAGCCACTTAAAATTGTGTGTGTGTGTAAACCAAAATCTAAAATATATACACATGCAAAAAAAATAACACTGAAGATAGTCATCAAACCAAAAGGAAGAGAGTAAAAGAAGAATGAAATTTAAAAGAACTATAAAAATAATCCAAATACAATGAATAAAATGTTAGTAAGTATATACCTATCAATAATTACTTTAAATGCAGATGGACAAAATGCTCTAATCCAATGATAATGAATGGCTGAATGGATATAAAAATTACAGCTATATAGATGCTGCCTAAAAGAGATCCACACAGACAAAAAAATTCCCTTTATCTTTAATCTTTTGCCATTTTAATTACAATGTATCTTTGTGTGGTCCTCACTGAGTTGATCTTACTTGAGACTCCGTACTTCCTGGATCTAGACATCTGTTTAATTTCTCAGGTTAGGAAAGTTTTCACAGTTATATGGGCTCTTTTCTTCTTCTTCTGGGACCTCTAAAATGCAAATGTTAACATGCTTGATGCTGTCCTACATGTCTCTTAAACTGGACTTGTTTCTTTTGTTTGTTTGTTTGTTTCTGTTCACCTTCAGTTGTTGCCACTACCGTCTTCTACCGTCTTCTAGCTCTCTAATTTTTTCTTCTGTTATCATGTGAGTTACTCTTAATCCCTTCTAGTGTATTTTTAAATTTCAATTATTTGGAGTTCCCGTTGTGGCACAGTGGAAATGAAACAGACTAGAAGCCATGAGGTTGTGGGTTCAATCCCTGGCCTCAATCAGTGGGTTAAGATTCCGGCAATGTGGTGAGCTGTGGTGTAGGTCACAGACGCAGCTGGGATCTGGCATATTAGACCCCTAGCCTGGGAGCATCCATATGCCACGGGTGCAGTCCTAAAGAGACAAAAGACAATAAATAAATAAATCTCAGTTTTTTTATTACATATCTCTTTATTCTTTATAGTTTTAACTCATTATTAAAAACTTCTAAATTCTGCTTTGTTCATTCATTCTTCCCCTGAGTCTTTGATCATTTTTATGATTACCTTGAATTCTTCATTGAGTAGATTATCTATCTCTTCTTCACTTTGTTCTTCCTCCTGGGATTTATTTGTTTCATCTTTGGACCATGTTCGGTTGTTTCATTTTGCTTGATTTGCTGTTTTTATTTCTTGGCACCTGGTAGGTTGTCTGACCTTGGCCTTTTTTTATAGAGGTCCTATAGCTCCCAGAAGTGCACAACCCTCTGGTTATCAACACTATATGCTCTAGGGGTACCCCCTATATGGGCTGCTTGGCTCCTCCTATTATGGTGTGCTGACCCCCATGAGCAGTTTAGTAGGTGTATTTGCCCCCTAGTCTGGTGGGTTGCTAGGCCCTAACTTGTTCAGAGTCCATTGGCTACTAGTAGGCAGGGTCAGATATGAAGTGGCTAGGTGCAGAACCCTGGAAGTGTCCCTGGTGTAGTGCTGGCTTACTGGTGGATAGAGCTAGTTATGGGGTATGTGGTTGTGGGACCAGGGTTTCCAGAACTAGTGTCGACCTCCTGTGGGTGGGGTCAATTTCTGACATGGCTAGCTTTAGGTTCTGTGGTGTCACAAAGCTGATGATGGCTTGCTAATGAATGAGGCTGGATCCTACAGTGGCTGACTGATGAGTCCATGGTTTCTCAGAATTGGTGCTGGCCTATTAGCATGCAGGCTGAGTTTTGCCATGTCAGGGTGCAGGGTTGTGGGTGGTCCTATGGCTGGTGTCTGCCTGCTGGTGGGTGGACATGGATCTTGGGTTTCTGGGTCTGGTGCCTGCCCCTTGGTTGCCAAGTTGTATCTGGGTGTCTGACTGAAGGGCCCTATGGTTCCTGGTTCTAGAGTCTATGCACTGGTGTGTGGGGCCAGGTTTGGGTTCTAGACCTTCTGGTGGATAAAGCCATATTCAGGGCAAATTGGGGGTTCATGGGGAGTTAGGCAGTATGGCTCCTGGTGTGTGAGCCTATGTGACTACTTACATAGTTACTTGGCCTGAGGCAATCCCAGTATTTGTGCTTACAGGTTAGTTGATGGGGATTAGTATTAAAGCTATTAAATTAGAGGGATTATGTCATAGAACGAGTTCCCATAGTGGCTGCCACCAGTTTCTGTGACACCACTGTGAGCTGCAATTGTCTTTGGCCTCTCTGGAAGATACACCAAGATCAGCAACTGTGTCTGACTGCTTCTGCCCTGGGTCCCAGAGCATGTGAGGTTTTGTGTGTGTCCTTTAATTGTGGAGTCTGTGTTTCCTATGATTATCTTAGTCTCCTGAAAGCAAACCTTGCTGCCCTTTAAAGCCAAACATTCTGGGGGCTCATCTTCCAGATGCAGGAACCCTGGTCTGAGGAGCCTGATAAGAGGTTCAGACTCCTTGTTCCTTGAGAACCTACAAAATTGTAATTGTTCTCTTATTTGTGGGTTTTCCCAAAGATATTGACTATATTTTCACTCTACCCCCCCTACCCATCTTATTGTAGTTTTTATTTTATATCTTTATTTATAGAAGATGTTTTCTGCTAGGTTCTGGTCTTTCTCATCAATAGTTGCTCAGTAAGTAGGTGACCATGAGCAGAGGTGAGTTCAGGGTTTTCTTATTCAAACATCTAGGCCAAGCTCCAAAAATGTCCTTTCTCTTACTAATTTTAGATTTTGTCAGTTGATCATTCCTAAAATATGTATTACTGTGCTATTCTTACTATATTTTCTGTTCCTCTCATTTGTTCTACATTTATTTATTGATATTCTTCTTTAAGGAAGATTGTCACATAATAATTATTATTTAGTCAATTGTTAACCAATAATTATTCAATTATTACTCAGCCATTAATTTATATATGTTTCTAGATATTTCAGTTATAATATATTGATTTTTTTGCTTAAATTATTGTTGCTCTAGCAATTGGAAGTTCTCTTAGATTATCTTCTATGTCCTTTTGGTAAACAACTCATTTTTTTTTTCTTTAACTTTTGGAACTAGTAGATGCTCCAGAATCATCTGGTATTTCCTCAGCTCTAGAGTTAGCCATTTATGATTCTTTTATCTGAAGATTGTTATTTGGAAACCAAGATCTGAGCACTGGATATGCTTTGCTATTTAAGGGTCACTGCTTATAGTCTCAGTCTACAAAGACAGATCATATATGTATGCCTGTCAGGTATATATTCACACCCTAATCCAGCTGTACAAGGTTCATTACAGTCTTCCGACCATGCTTATTTTTAACCTCTATGCCAACAGCAAGAAAATATTCTTGCTATTAACAAAGTGTTTATTTGTTCAACAAGCAAATATTGTTCAACAAGAAAATATTCTTGCTATTAACAAAGTGTTTATTTATTCAACAAGCAAAATATCAGAATTAATAACAGAATCCTCTGTGAAAAACAAATTTACTAGAATACAGTATATGAGTGCAGTTATTTTTTTTTTCATTTAGCCTTTAGCAGATAGCTATAGTCAATTAGTCTTCAACAAAGGAAGAAAGAATATAAAATGGGGAAAAAAATATCCTTTACCACAAAGTAGTGCTGGTAAAACTGGATATCCATATGTAAGTCAATGAAACTGGAACACATCCTCACACCATGCACATAAATAATCAAAATGGATTAAAGACTTAAACATAAGACACCACCAAACTCCTAGAAGAGAACATGGGCAAACATTCTCTGATATCAACCTTACAAATGTTTTCTCAGGTCAGTCTCCCAAGGCAACAGAAATAAAAGCAAAAATACACCAATGAGACCTAATCAAACTGACAAGATTTTGCACAGCAAAGGAAAGCATTAAAAAAAAAAAGTAAAGTAAAGTAAAGAAAAGAAAAGAAGTAGACAACCTACAGAATGGGAGAATATAGTTTCAAATGATGCAACTGACAAGGGCTTAATCTGTACAATATACCAAAAACTTATACACTCAACAGCAAAAACAACAACAACAACAACAACAACAAAAAACCAAAAACACACCAATTTGAAAAATGGGCAAAAGACCTCAAAATGACTTTTCTCCAAAGAAGATACACAGATGGCCAAAAAGCACATGAAAAAATGCTCAACAGCACTAAATGTTAGAGAAATGAAAATTAAAAATACTGTGAGTACCACCTCACACTTGTCAAAAGTCAACAAATAAAAAATGCTGGAGAGGTGGGGAGAAAAGGGAACTGTTCTACACTGTTGGAGGGAATGTAAATTGGTAGAACCAATGTGGAAAACAGTACGGAAATACTTCAGAAAACTAAATATAGAACTAGCATATGACCCAGCCATCCCACTGTTGGATCTCAAAAAAACTTTCCTTGAAAAAGATACATGCACCTGTATGTTCATTTTAGCCCTATTCACAATAGCCAAGACATGGAAACAACCTAAATGTCCATAGACAAATGAATGGATTAAGATGATTTGGTACACACACACACACACACACACACACACACACACACACACACACAATGGATGGAAAACTACTCAGCCATAAAAAAGAACAAAATAATAACATTTGCAGAAATATGGATGGAACTAGAGACACTCATACTGAGTGAAATAAGTCAGAAAGAGAAAGACAAATACCATATGATATCACTTGTATCCCTAATCTAATATACAGCACAAATGAACCTATCCACAAAAAAGAAACTCATGGACTTGGAGAAGAGACTTGTGGTTGCCAAAGAGGAGGAGGAAGGGGAGGGAGTATGGGTTAATAGATGCAAACTATGGCATTTGGAATGGATAAGCAATAAGATTCTACTATATTGCATAGGAGACTATATCTAGTCACTTGTGATGGAACATGATGAAGGATAATGTGGTAAAAAGAAGGTATAGATATAGATATAGATATATGTGGTATGACTGGATCACTTTGCTGTACAGTAGAAATTGAAAGAACACTGTAAATCAACAATAATGGAAAAAATAAAAATCATAAAAAAGAAAAAAATTTAAAAAATAAAGTTATGGCATTATTATTCTTTGTGGAATCTGTTATATTTATTCTTTCTTTCCTGATATTGGTAATATGTTGCTGCTTTCATTTTTTCTTTTTCAATATGGCAACAAATTTCTTAATTGTGATAATTTTGTAAGAAACAAGCTTATGGGTGTCATCGGCTTTTGTTATTGATTTTCCCATATTTTATTGATTTTTTGTTCCAATTTACATGCTTCTCTAGTTTATTTTGTGTTACATTCTTAGTCTCTTAAAATGGAAGCATTGACTATTGCTTTAAAATTTTTATTTCTAATATAAGCATTTAATTTTAACAATGCTTAAAGTCTTTTAAGGTCAACTACTTCTTATTTCTTCCAAGAAATCATGTAACATGATGTAGCATGATCCTAATGCTAAGCCCCTCCCTCTGCTAATTGACCCACAGGCCCCTCATACTCATGACTTCCACTTTTTAGGCATGAAATCTTTTGAATTTTTCCTGTATTATTTTTACTCTCCTGAAATGCCTTCAAGTGTCTAGGCTGTTTTATTTAACCAAGTCCTGTCTGCTCAGTTTCTGCCTCTCTGATTATTCTAATTTTTTTGTTTGTTTGTTTCTACATGATCCTTTCTCTGCCAAAATACTTTTTGCATTTTCTAACATACATGTGAGGCCTGTAGCATGTATTTAGCATGCCATCTTGTACCTGGACTCATGAATCTAGGCTTTTCTGCTATGCATAGCTTTAGTTATTCCCAAAGAGTTCTCATCATATTGCACATAAAATCCCATACCTTACTATGTATTATAAAATTGTGCCACTAGGCATATTCATATTTTTATTTAGTAAATATTTATAAAATGTCTGCCTGGCTTTCAATTTATGGGCTTTCCCCTATTAATCTGAGAAGTTTCTAATACACTAGCTGACAATTTCATTTTCCATAAATGCAGGAAATGATAGGAGGATCCATGGATTTAGTGCTAATAATGCATAATACAGAGGAATGAATTGGTAGAGTGGAAATGATAGGAACCTTGTGAGAAGTGATTGTGAAATATTTTAAACTGTGATAGCCAGGGAAGAAATATAGATTTTACCATAGACTTATGAAGATAAATTGCAAATCATTGAAATGAATGGCAGGCAGCTTTATACATATTTAATTAAAAAAGTCAAACATGTAACAAATTTTTAATAAATAAATCTATAATTATTCTATTAAATATTTCAGAAGATCCAATTCTTAAAATGACATTGTAAGAAGAATGAATTGGTGATGGCCTATGAGGACAAAGAAGTTCTCCTGTGGTGAAGGGGAGGAGGTCGTGCTAATTTTTAAAGAAGATAATTCATGTGGCAAGAAGAAAAGCAACAAAATAATTTTACAAGTGTATAGCACACATCTGTCTGATATGTGATGATAGGTGTTTGAATGTTGTTCAAAATATTACTGAATACTTTTGAGAAAAATTAAACTCAAAATGAGATAAAGTTTGGAATACAAATTCTTGGATCTTTAAAATTTGATCTTGAAAATATGTCCAGAATAAGAATATTTTTAAAAAATGATCAGCAATTAAAAAGGCCCATAAAAGTATAAAACCAATCAGAAAGACAAATGTAAATTTAATTGAAAAAGATTGAGATAATTGTTTCATCAAGCTTTTTTTATGAACATAATATTCTTTTTTTTTTTTGTCTTTTTGCCTTTTTTAGGGCTGCTCCCACAGCATATGAAGGTTCCCAGACTAGGGGTCTAATCAGAGCTGCAGCTGCTGGCCTACACTAGAGCCACAACAATGTGGGATCCAAGCCACCTCTGCAACCTACACCACAGCTCACGGCTCCTTAACCCACTGAGCAAGGCCAGGGATTAAACCTGCAACCTCATGGTTCCTAGTCAGATTCATTAACCACTGAGCCAAGATGGGAATTTCTCTAAACATAATTTTCAAGTCACATTTTTAAAGCATATCTTTCTAAACTATGTCTTATATTGATCTCTATCTGATTATTTTTGCCTTTTATTTTTCATCTAAATTAGATTTTTTGAAAGTCTTGTGTATTTATTAAGAGATGACCTATTAATCCCTAGGCACTTTATATTATATTAATTTATATTTGATTATTCCTGTGTTTTCATCAATTTTTTTTTCAAATATTCCTTTGTGGGGAAGACTCTGTGCTGAGAGCTAGTGTATTCATTTACAGGGCAAGGGTATTTTACCTCTGCTTCATAGTCAATTAAACCATTTATTTTTCTTTCAGCCACACCTGTGATATATGGATGTTCCTGGTCCAGGGATCAAACCCAAGCCACAGCAGTAACCTGAACCACAGCAGTGACAATGCTGAATCCTTAACTACTAGAGCAACAGGGAGCCTCTCAAAAAAGTTTTCAATGTGCATCAAAGCCTTGCCTCTACCTTTCCATTTTCATCTCTTTCCAATACAATGAATATTGAGATGTTTAAGAGATTGTGTCTTTATGACTGTCACAATGTATTTGCATTTTCACAAAATTTTATTTGCTCACATATGGAGGAGCACTCATAATGTGACACTGGAGACAAAGCAGATACCCTTGACTTTTTTAATATATTAGAGAAAGAAATGTGCAGAAAATTATTCTATGAGTTTTGCATTATTTAGGATTATTCCAAGGGAATGCTTTGGCATAGGTTAGCTGATCTGGTCAGAGCTTAATTGAGGTGTCTCTATGAGCAGAACCTTTATCTACTCTTCCACCACATTGTGAACATCCTGGAAAAGTTAAACTTCAGGAAAGTTCTACTTCATCAATGATTCCTGCTCATGATTCTAAACTATGAAATAAAGTTTCCTTTGATGTCATCTTTTACCTATTTTTTTTTTCCCAGAAACTTCCATAAGTCAAGGATTTGACAAAAGGCAAGTTATGCTTCATGCATGACAAGATTCTTTCTCTCTGGCCTGATTAAAATGAGAGAAAGAGAGAACCCTGAGGAGTATTTTTAATATATTTTCCCCTGACACTGCATAAATCTAGGAACATTTATATGCTAATCAAATCAAAATAGGAATTATTAGTGACTGGAGAGCCCCAACATGGCTGTTATTTTCCCATCAACATATGATAACAGCTCTGACGCTGAATTAAGGAGCTGAATATTATATAAGCCCCAAAAGGTTATAGTACATGACAGGTTTAAGCAATATTAAAACCTGGAAACCCTACCCCACCTATTACATATTTATTCGGTATTACAAATTGTAAATATTTAAAAATACACAAAGATACACTGTGGGTAAACTCTTAATGTTTAATGAAATTATTCATGATATAAAAAAGTCAAATAGCTCAACAAATACCATGAAGGTTAATGCATGCGAATGAATCTGAAGAGTCCAGCAAAGAGAATAACACACTGTGTCCTTTCCTAGGATGATCATGAAATGGAATTAAATTAGACTGATATTCATAGTTACAGGACATCTCTGGGGTTAAAAGGAAGCAACTCTTACTGAGGACCTCTTACATCTAATCGAGATCCAATATCAGTTCTCCAGCTCACAGACTGGAACCCATTGATTCTTTGTAAACTTCTTGTTTTAATACATTTTAAAGATAGAAACCTGTTCCTGGTTAAAAATCCATATATTTAGCTTGTCTTTTGGTCGTTTATCTTATCACCTATTAAGAGGTCAGGTGTTGCTTGGGAAGAGCTGTGTCATGTAATCTCAGATGTGCAAATAATGAGAAATTCAAGAAAAAGCCAATAAAAGGAGCTAGAGTAATAGGCCCAGTGGGGGAATTTTTATTTTGATTCCAGGGTTTCTAGTATTATTATTTATAATGATCACAGATCATAATACTGCAGGTCTAAATTTATACTTCACATTTTTAAGGCTGCAATGCCCACACAAGAAAACCTTGTCTGCAGTGAATGGGTAAGCAGAAGACTTTCCTTGGCAGATTCAATTTGCATCTGCATTCAGAATTGCCATTTTCAAGTTCCTATCCTCAGTATCAATGGCAGAATTATTCTGATGTCTACAGAACCTTAAGATACTGAGACAGAAAAGACAAATACGGATACAGTTTCAGCTAATGTCCTATGAAAAGTCCAATATTTCTAATACAAAATGAGGGTTATTGGGGAAAGCGTTGCAATGCTATGACCATCCCTGGATAGTTCAATTTCTAGGTTTTTGTCTTTTCAATATTTACCCACCTATCTATCCATCCAGTTGTGTATTCTGACTAAATAAACACACACACACACACACACACACACACACACACACACACACATATCGGATTTCTTGTTTTTAATTGAAAAAAAGGAAACAGTGTTTGTGCAGACCCACCTATTTTCTAGAATCAAATCAATTACATTGGATTTTCTTGCATCTATTTTTCGTGTTTTCTAAGATACATTCCATCTTATAATTATTCAATTAGGAATATGCTATTCTTTAGTTTAATAAAATCAGTAGCTTTGCTCTTAAACATTATTGATTAGCAAAGTTTTTCCAATTTTAATTGGATGAATAATGTTAGTTTTGGGGTGTTAATTAGAAGAAATTTCTTATATTTCATCAAATGGGTAGGATTTTATGAATCTTTTGAGACAAAAGCAGTTTTCTTATTAAAGGGAATACAGACAGTTGGCTTTGTGTAATAGATTTGATTAGTTTGAAAAATAATGATCTGTCACTTCCTGAAGAAACATTTAAAAATGATGTTATTTATATTCCATTTAATCTTCATATTTTTGAGGTGGATTGGGGGTTTTAATTCAGATTTAGTAATTACTTGATTGCTAGTATTTGTGTAGATATAAATGGGAAGACCTAGTTCCATCTCACTCAATGGTTATTTCAGCACCCTATATAATATACCAACAAACAAAAAAACAAACAAAAACAAACATAAATGCATATATACCTAAAATATTAGGGTTTGTTTTTAGGGTCCAGAAAATTTGAGTTTGAATTTACTTGCAGAAATTACAAACTACAAGGACATCAATTTGCATAATCACTCATAACATTAGGCTTCAGGTGAACAAAGTAGAAGTGACAATACTACGTAAATTATGATTTTGTATTAACTAAATTACTAACAAGTACAGGGCCTGGATTCTAATAGTCATGCAATAAAATAGTAGGCAACTGTATGTGCTAATACTTGGTAATACATTGGTACATCGACCAATGGATTTTGAAAATTAATCATATTGCTTCTTGACTCAGCAAAAGGAAGTTAGTTTTTCAAACATGCCAAGTAGAATGGAGGAAATGAATATTATATAATGATCATGGTTTCAAAATCTAAAAATTTATCTAAGTCCTGAATACTCAAGCCAAAACCATTTTTATATTTAAATACTCAGGATAAATTTTTTTAAATGATGTAAAGAATAATCCTGTCATGTCACAAAATGTATCTGTATTGCTCCTCATTATTCCTCATTATCAAGTATAATCTGAGGGAGAGAAGAAGAACAGAAAATTATTTGTAGTATTAAATTAATTGAACAGGGAAATTTTATTCAAGGTTTATTCAATCAAGGATATGCTATGATTTTTTTTTTTTTTTTTGCCATTTCTTGGGCTGCTCCTGCGGCATATGGAGGTTCCCAGGTTAGGGGTTGAATCAGAGCTGCAGCCGCTGGCCTATGCAGGAGCCACAGCAATGCATGATCTGAGCCACGTCTGTGACCTACACCACAGCTCATGGCAACGCCGGTTCCTTAACCCACTGAGCAAGGCCAGGAATAGAACCTTCAACTTCATGTTCCTAGTCGGATTTGTTAACAACTGAGCCATGGTGGGAACTCCTGATTTTTCTTAATATTCATAGTATGAATCTGATTGAGATTAAAGTCCAATCTTTGGTGGGACTCATACATAAACGACGAGAGTGATTTAAAATTACCAATGGGGTCAACAATACCTATTACATATATTTCTGCAAAGTAAACCCAGCATTCAAAATTCTTCACAATTTATCTTTTACTATTTTTTAATCTTTATCTCTTACCATTGCAGCAAATCTACTATGTGTTATTTTATTAGGCTAACATTCCCTCTGTGACTTTTAGCCATATTCTATTTAGTATGCAGAACATATTCTTAACTCACACATATTAAAAAAATTGCTTTCATAATTCAAAGTCCAGATAAAATATCATTAGTTCTATAAAAGCTTTCTTCTAAGTTCCTGCTGAAAATTAATCACTCCCACTTCTGTTATCTCATAGTCATTGTATTTATTATCACATGTTGTTATAGTTTTATTCATTTGGGACATAATCATGAACTTTTTTAAGGTAGGGCTTTTGTTGATATGTTCATGTTTGTATGGCCTGTATTTATTTGGTATTTAATTTTGGTTAATAAAGTCTGTTGATTTACTGAATTCAACTTAGAAAAAGGAGGCAAACAGAAGAGAATAAAAAATTAGGTGATAGTTTAACATTTCACACTTCTAAGTACTTAACTAAAATTTTGGTTGCTTGTAGGATGATTCAAATTCAACCATTTTTAATTAAATTGTAAGAGTTTTAGTGGGTAAAGAATCACTGTATCATAATTTCCAGCAGCAATCTGATGGGATTAAAATGTAAATCAAGGCATACATCACACTTCTTGCTGTTGATGGCAAAACATCCTTATACCTCTGGATTTCTCAGAGTAATGGATACGTCCTTGTTGTCTTTCTATTGACTGGAGAAAAGTGTAGCTTTGCGCTGAAGAATTTTCTCAGCAGTTGAATGTCATTAAAATTAAAAATAGTGATGAAAGAAATGAGCAGAAATAAGCAATGAGCAATTCACACACTAAAAACAATGACATAAGGTGGAGAATAACGGAAAATGAAAAAAAAAATAATGATGACTGGTTGACAGATTGCCGTCGTTTTACTCTCTAGGGTTTTGTCACAACCTTCAGTAGGGAGTTAACACTGAACATCTGGTGGACAACCAGTGCGGAACCTCAATGAAGCTGAGCATGTGTAGTAGAAGAAGGATGAGCTTGAGGCTGTGGCTCATCTCCTCACACATACCTAAGAAAATAAAATTAGCCAAGAATAGTATTAAATAAAAACAATTACCTTTTAGGAAAACATTTGAATCATAATTACATAAACAGTATGAAAATCAACTGAAAAATGCTACTTTTGTTTATGTCATATACAAGCTCTCTGACCTTGGGCAATATTTAACCTTAGTGAGCCTAAGAATGCTCCCCTGTAAAGTATGGAAAATACTAAGTTTCAGTATGATTTATTCTACTGCTGTAACAATTAAGCTGATATTATTGCCTGTACTCTGCAAACCACTCTTTGAGGATATACAGTGCAACATAAAGACAAACGTTGCTTTATTTCTTATAACTTTGTAATCATCAACCGTTTTGTTTGTCTTTATTTATTTGTTTATTTATTTGCATTTGAAGAATAGACTCCCTGTTAAACATTCTTTGGGTTATATACTGGCCTGAACTCGCTTTCTATCAGTGACCTCAATTTGACTTCAGGCTTTGGTGATTGACATTATCTGACATATCCTTCCAGATGCCATTACCTAAGATCAGTTTTGTGCTGGTAAAAATTTAAGAACTGACTCTCTGTCTCTTGTGGGGGAGGGAGACATTGATCTGTAACATTTCCAGCCTTCTTTGGTATCAATAGTCTTACTGTGGCCTTGAGGCTGCCATCATCTATCACTTTGCAAAGTTGCGAGAGTTGGGCACACACAGTCTTCTCTCACTACACTGCAGAGTCAATATAACCCAATTTCTTCTGAGTCAGTTAAAAATTGAGAATTCTGCTAATTTATTAACTTCCTATCTACATCTGTAACAAACTCTTTTGAAGTTGTACAAGTAAATACTGGGGAAAAAATGATTGAAAATAATAAATACATAGTATAGGTTCCAAGTTCAAATAAATTTGAAGATAGTTGTGTCTGGAGTTCATTCAAATATAAACCAGAATGGGAGTTCCCATTGTGGTTCAGCAAAAATGAATCTGACTAGTATCCATGTGGAGGCAGGTTCGATCCCTGGCCTCGCTCAATGGGTTAAGGATCTGGTGTTGTGGTTAGCTGTAGTGTAGGTCACAAATATGGCCAGAATCCCATGTTGATGTGGCTGTGGTATAGGCTGGCAGCTACAACTGCAATTCCACCCCTAGCCTGGGAATTTCCATATGCTGAAAGTGCAGCTGTAAAAAGTTAAAAAAAATAAAATAAAATAAAATAAACAGAACAAAAAAACTGGGCTAAAGCTTGTTGAAATACCTAGAGCCAAATGACCTCCTATGCCCCGCAGTGGATAACAACACTGATTTTCCTGCCCTGATCACTGTGTATAACTACCTCCCCTAATTAGAACAACTTGCCTCCAATAAGAAATCTGCTTCCAGAGAAAAAAAGAAATCCAAGCTGTGTATTGGCATTGAGTGTTCCAAAAAGGACAGAGTTCTGTTTGATAGCTCAGCAGTTTTTATTATGATATCCTCAGGAGACAGAACCCCGAGAGAGAGAGACAGACTTTTCACCTAGGACCAGCTAGTAATGATGATCCTCATCACCGGGCCATTCCATCCTGTATGGTTAACTTTGTTTTCTGTCCATTAACTAATAATTGAACCTCCCTCAAGATGAAGATAAGAGTGTCTTACTGAGATTCCAAATCAATCAATCTTTTCCTCTTTCTTCCTTCCTTCCTGCCTTCCTTCCTTCCTTCCTCTCTCTCTCTCTTTCTTTCTTTTTTTCTTTCTTTCCTTTTCTCTTTTTCTTTTACTTTTATTTTCTTTTTTTAATGGCTGCACTCATGGCAAATGGAACTTCCCAGGCCAGAGACTGAATTTGAGCTGAGCTCAAACCTGCACCACATCTGTGGCAATACTGGATCCTTTAACCTACTATGCCCAGGCCAAGACTGAATCTACTATACCCACCTCTGCAGCAACCCTAGCTACTGCAGTTCGGAGTCATAACCCACTGCACCACAGAGGGAACTCCTAGACTCCAAATACTTCTGCTCTGGAACTTAGGCAATGTCCCTTTTACCTCTATCATGGCCTCTTTTTTACTATAAACCATGGAGTTCTTTACTTCATTCCTGTTTAATTTCTTTTTGCCGCATTTTCTTTTAACCTTGAAAAAAAGTTGTTTCTTGAAATGTATTCAAAAGCCAATTATTAAAGATGATTCTGGCCTGAGTGTATTTTCCCCACTGCCTTCTTTCTGTAGTTCCTGTGCATCATATCATTTTCCCTGGCAGACACCAGTACCTTACTTCTTAAAGATACTCTCTTGGAGGCTCCCAATATGATTGTTTTTCCTTTATTTTCTGAGCAAATATGACTGATATATAATGTATCCAATGAGTATTCAGGACTTTCTTGATCTAACGTTTGAGTTCCTTTCCTTTACAAGCTGAGCAACTCCAACTTCCCACCATGAGCTCCTCTTAAAAGCTGCTAAGTGGCATTGCATTAGACACAGCAGAAAACAAAGCTAGATAGACTACATTCTCCCCTCAGAGCAATTGAAGATTCGCTTTATGCAAATAACATTTTGTGTTCAGGTCTAACTGGCAAATATATTCCCCAAATGATAATGTTGATTCAGACTGTAGAGAATGCAGCAGAGAAATGTTATACCATCTCCTGATCCCTAAAGACTAAATGGCAATAGCTTTACTGAGATAATTCTGCTCCAGAAATCCTTCGAGCTCACCTCTCAGAGAACAGCAACAGAAGATGAGTCATGACCCAGCTCTGCCAACAGCATAACACACTGCATCCTCCTTTATGGTTCTGAAATGAAACTAACAACCTTGATGTAAGATGCTAAAAAATCACACCAGATGTAACTTTCATAGAAAATTATCAAGTATCCCATTGAATTTACCCATATCCTGCTGAGAGATATGCAAGAAGATTGTGTTTCATTAGAACAACTGAAAATAAATATGACAGTTAAAGCTGCCAAATTTTAACTCCTTGTCTGTCTGCTTCTTATCTTAGATATGATGAAAATAATGTATTTTATATCACTTTTCCTTCTAACTTATGCTTCTATGATTTTCTTTTAATTAATCACTACTTAATCATATCTATTATATATTTAAGTTTCTGAGACTCTGCATCTTTATGATTATTTATATTTTCTCATTTGATCCTTGCACTAAATCCTGTGGGGAAATTTGGGCAGACATTAATATGGTCACTGTTTAACACAAGAGGGATAGTAGGCTCAAAATCCACTGATACTAAATGTAAATTCCAAGATTCTTTCTACATGTTCAGACTCTACCTTGTTTTTAGGTGTTTACTTCTCTTTCTAACATACTCATATTGCTGTTCACCCCCTTGTTCGAGGTTGTTTTTAGACTACCAGTACTGACTTATTTATGAAATACAAAATTTTGCACATGCATTTGACTTTAACTCTGAGGCAATCCTAGTCTCTGAAAACTGGTCACATCCACAATATACATATCAAATGAGGAGGGCCCCGGGAACAGTGAAAGTTGATGAGATTTCAGAGAAACATGAGAAACTTGTAGTCAAAAGAGTAGTAGGTCTTAGGGGAGATGTTTCTCAACCAGATCTAGTAAAAATTCAGAGTATGGGGAAAAAACAAGAAAAGGAGAAGGATGTGTTTTCTCCTCACTACAGTTGTATAGTGTAATGTTTGTTCTATCTATGGAGTAGAATGGAGAATATTGATAAATACATTAAAACTTCATCCTCACAAGAATCAAGAAGAGGAAAATTAAAACACTAACAGAATAACAGTTATACCATTCAAACTGATGAGCATTAGAAAAAAGTACTCTACCAGTATCTTTTAGGCTATGAAAAATTTACAACTAAAGAATCATATATTTATTGATATGGATGAGAATTCCGACAAGAAAACAACTTCTACTAGTAATTTCCTATAGTATATTTTCAGTAAATATCCTCTAATTAATTAACTATGGTACGTTTCTAATTGTTGTCTGTTTAGTCATCTCGGCATCTTTGGGAAGATGATGCATATGCAAAACCACTAAATAAATAGTCAAGGTTAAAAATAATAATGGCACACACATAATATGCATAATAATATTCTAGGCTTTTAGAAGAGAAAAATAATCCCATGAGAATAAGTGGCCAGAACAGGCCTCTCAGAGCCTGAGTCACATTTGCTATGTCTTATGGGTAAACCTGAGGGATACAGAGAGTAATGAAAAGGGAATTTTAGGTCAACACAGCTACTGGAGAAGGAATGTGGGAATATTTGTGACATACTGCATACTAATTTAAGTAAATGGACATACAAATATGACAATGGATAGGAGATAAATTTTTACTCCCAACTTACTCACATACACCATCATTATCCTACCTGTAATATGTTTTTGATGAGATTAAACAAATATGATAAAAACATGAGCAGTTAGATTCATCTAGATCTAGTAGAGTTGATTTAGATCAGGAACTTGAGTAAATTCATAAATAGAAACCCAATTCATTTCATTTTCAGTAATTGAATCCTATGTTGCAAATTAACTGAGTACCTTTTCATTCTATCTATTCTTTTTTTTTTGTCTTTTTGTTGTTGTTGTTGTTGTTGCTATTTCTTGGGCCGCTCCCACGGCATATGGAGGTTCCCAGGCTAGGAGTTGAATCGGAGCTGTAGCCACCGGCCTACACCAGAGCCACAGCAACGCAGGATCCGAGCCGCGTCTGCAACCTACACCACAGCTCACGGCAACGCCGGATCGTTAACCCACTGAGCAAGGCCAGGGATTGAATCCTCAAACTCATGGTTCCTAGTCGGATTCGTTAACCACTGCGCCACAACAGGAACTCCTCATTCTATCTATTCTTAAACTAAAAATATATAGTAATTACAGTAAGAAGCTATTTGAATTGACTCTTATTCCTAAAAGAGTTCAATGAAAAGTTCCCATTGTGGCTCATCAGGTTAAGAACCCAACTGGTATCCATGAGGATGTGGGTTCAATCCCTGAACTCACTCAGGGGGTTAAGGATATGGCATTGCCAGAAGCTGCAGCATAGATTACAGATGTGGCTCAAATGGCAATGCTGAGGCTGTGGAGTAGGCCAGCAGCTGCAACTCCAATTCAACCCCTGGCATGGCCCTAAAAAGAAAAAAAAAAAAAAAAAAAAGAACTCAAGGAATTCAAAGTGACTATTGCTAACATGTATCATTTATGTTTACTTTTCATACTGAACTTGAATGTATTTAAATACTTCACTTATCTAAAGTATGCCCCTCGATACTCCCTTTAAATACATGCTTCAGGTTATTTAATAAAATAAAACCCAGTTACCCAACAGAGTGAAACTTATCTGTTGAGACCACAGGGCATGTCTGCTCTTTGGAAGAATGTGGGTATAAAGAACTATGCTTTCTTCCCTGAAATTCTGCTGGTATAATTATCAAGGAGAAGCCTGTTGTTTCAAATATTCAGCTTTTTTAATGATTGTAGTTACATTTGTAATTTGTTTTATTTTCTTCTATTTTCTTAATCTTCCAAATGACATACTCAGAGAATAATGGCAGAAGATATATTGTATACAAAACAGGTCTTTTCTTCAAACTCTTAGGTACAGTGCATATTATATTATCCTGGGCTGCATACCCAATCTGCTTTCATCTTTTTATGAAATTCAAAAGCCTCCAGTTTGTTTACCAGTAGCTTTTGTATATTTCTACTACTAGATTATTTCTTAGCATCTGTCTAAGAAAAAGGTATTCATCAACAAGAGTGACTTCCTCTACATAAAAAATGCATTTTGACCCGAGGATTGCTTATAATACCTTTCCTTCTGGAACATTCTTTTTCTCCCTTTATTTTAGTAATGACTATCCAGTCTCAATTCAGAGGCTTCTCTATGCTTCTGCACCCAACGTTGGTAGAATCTATTTTCTATTGATCTTCAAGGATGCATGAGAAGTTAAAGTAGGAGTTTCAAATTTGCCTTAGTAAAGTCTTCTTTCTATAATTAATGTATGAAAATTCTGAATCATCTTGGATCAATTATATCTTATATACATGAATAAATGTCATGTAATCTGCATTAATATTTTCTTTTTTGTGTTGATTCTCACATATTTTATTTTATTTTTTAACTTCTTTTTCATTATTTTTTAATGATTTTTATTTTATCCAGTATTTTTGGTATAGAGTGTTCTGCCAGTTTCTGTTGTACAGCAAAGTGACCTATATATATATATATATATATATAATATATATATAATATTCATATATATATATAAAACATTCTTTTTCTCATGTTATCCTCCATCTTGTTCCATCACAAGTGACTAGATGTATTTTGTGTGCTATATAGCAGGATCTCATTGCTAATCCACTCCAAATTCAATAGCTGGCATCTATTAACCCAAGACTCCTAGTCCATCTGACTCCCTCCCCTCCTCCTCCTCTTTGGCAACCACAAGTCTCTTCTCCAAGTCCATGAGTTTATTTTCTGTGCAAAGGTTCATTTGTGCTCTATATTAGATTCTAGACATAAATGATATCATATGGTACTTGTCTTACTCTTTCTGACTTACTTCAATTAGAATAAGAGTCTCTAATTCCATCCATGTAGCTGGAAATGGCATTATTTTTTCTGTTTTATGGATGAGTATTATTCCACTCTGTATATATACCACATCTTAATCCATTTATCTGTCAATGGACATTTAGACTGTTTTCATGTCTTGGCTATTGTGAATAGTGTTGCAATGAACATAAAGGTGCATGTATTTTTTCAAGGAAAGTTTTGTCCAGAAATATGCTCAAGAATGGGCTTTCTGGGCCATATGGTAGTTCTATATTTAGTTTTCTGAGGTACCTCCAAATGTTTTCCATAGTGTTTGTACCAATTTTCATTTCCACCAACAGTGTAGGAGAGTACCCTTTCTCTACACCCTCTCCAGCATTTCTTATTGTTGGCTTGTTTAATTTGGTTAATGATTACCATTCTGACAGATATGAGGTGTAATTCCTACTAGTTTTGATTTGCGTTTCTCTAATAATTAGTGCTGTTGAGCATTTTGTCATGTGCTTTTTGTCCATCTGTATATCTTCTTTGGAGAAAAGCCTTTTCAGGTCTTTTGACCATTTTTCAATTTTTTTTTTTTTTTTTTTTTTTTTTTTTGCTATTGAGTTGTATAGATTGCTTGTATATTGTAGAGATTAAGCCCTTGTCAGTTGCATCATTTGAAACTTATTTTCTCCCATGCCATAGGTTGTCTTTTTCTTTCTTTTTTTTTTTTTAATGGTTTCAATGCTGTACAAAAGCTTGTAAGTTTGATATGATCCCATTGGCTTATTTTTGCATTTATTGCTATTGTCGTGGGAGACTGACATAGGAAAGCATTTGTAAGGTTGATGTCAGAGAGTATTTTGCCTATGTCGTCTTCTAGGAGTTTAATGGTGTCTTGTTTGGTGTTTAAGTTTTTAAGCCATTTTGCATTTACCTTTGTGCATGGTGTGAGGGTGTGTTCCACCACAGGAAAAGCAATGAGAATAAACTGACTACATGTAGGTTAAACAACATGCTACTAAAAAGCCAATGGTTCAATGAGGAAATCAAAAAGGAAATTAGAAAATACCTCAAGATAAATGATAATGAAGACACAACCATTCAAAATCTATGGGATGCTGCAAAAACAGTGCTTAGAGGGAAATCCATAGCAATACAGACTTTCCTCAAAAAAGAAGAAAAATCTCAAATCAACAACTTAACCCACCACCTAAATGAATTAGAAAAAGAAGAACAAACATAACCTAAAGTTAGCAGAAGGAAGGAAACCATAAAGATCAGAGAGGAAATCAATAAAATAGTGATTCAAAAAACATTAGGGAAAAAAAAAAAAAAAAAAAAACAAGAGCTGGTTCTTTAAAAGGGTAAACAAAATTGACAAACCCTGGCTAGACTCACTAAGAAAAGGAGAGAAAAAACCCAAATAAACAAAATGAGAAATGAAAAAGGAGAAATATCAATGGATACTGAAAAAATACAAAAGAAAAAAAAAGAGAGAGAGAGAATGCTATGAACAATTATATGCCAATGAATCTGACAACCTAGAAGAAATGGACAACTTTCTAGAGACTTACATCCTGACAAAACTGAATCAAGAAGAAAGAGGTCAACTGAACAGACCCATCACTAGAAATGAAATTGAATATGTATTAACAACACTCCTTGCAAGCAAAATTACAGGACCAGATGGCTTCACAGGTGAATTTTACCAAACATTCAAAGCAGAAATTATACCCATCCTTCTTAAAATTTTCCAAAAGTTTGAAGAAGAAGGAACACTCCAGAGACATTCTATGAAGACACTACCACCCTAATAGCAGATAAAGATACTATCAAAAAAGAAAATTATAGGCCAATATCTTTGATGAATATAGACACAAAAATTCTCAACAAATCTTTAGCCAACCAAATCCAAAAACATGTAAAAAAAATCATACACCACGACCAAGTGGGATTCATCGTAGGTTCAGAAGGATAGTTCAACATACGCAAATCAATCAATGTCATATACCACATTAATAAAAGAATAGTAAAAAAACACATGATCATCTCAATAGATGCAGAAAAAGCATTTGACAAATTCCAACATTTATTCATGAAAAAAATTCTTGCCAAAGTGGGTATAGAGGGAAAATAACATAATAAAATTGTTTTATGACAAATCTACAGCAAATATCATACTTGATGAGAAAAGCTGAAAGCCTTCCTAATAAAATCTCAAACATGACAAGGATGCCCACTCTCATCACTTTTATTCAAATATAGTATTAGAAGTCCTAACCACATCAAAGAAAGGAAATAAAATGTATCCAACTTGGAAGAGAAGAGGTAAGCTTGTCACTGTATGCAGATGATATGATACTATATACAGAAAACCCTAAGGACTCCACACAAAAACTACTCAAACTTATCCAGGAATTCAGCAAAGTAGCAGGATAGAAGATTAACATTCATAAATAGGTTGAATTTCTGTATACTAACAATGAAATATTAGAAAGTAAATACAAAAATACAATACTTTTTAGAATTGCACCCCAAAAATGAAATACCTAGGAATAAACCTGACTAGGGAGCTGAAAATTTATTGTATAAA
Organism: Phacochoerus africanus; assembly: GCF_016906955.1. Taxonomy (NCBI): domain Eukaryota; kingdom Metazoa; phylum Chordata; class Mammalia; order Artiodactyla; family Suidae; genus Phacochoerus; species Phacochoerus africanus. The sequence goes on from NC_062551.1 coordinate 124,560,813, forward strand.
ACATTAATCAAGGAAATTAAAGAGGTTTCAAAGAAATGGAAAGATATTCAATGCTCCTGGGTTTGAAGAATTAAAATCATAAAAATGGCCACACTATCCAAAGCAATCCACAGATTCAATGCAATCCCTATCAAATTATCCATGAAATTTTCACAGGACTACAACAAACAATCAATGAATTTATATGCAAACATAAAAGACCCAGAATAGCCAAAGCAATCCTGAGGAACAAAAACTAAGCGAGAAGCATAACTCTCCCAGACTTTAGGAAATATTACAAAGCTACAGTAATCAAGACACTGTGGTTCTGGTACCAAAATAGACATACAGAGAAATGGAACAGAATAGAGAATGCAGAAATAAACCCAGACACCTATGGTCAATTAATCTTCAACAAAGGAGGCAAGAATATAAAATGGGGAAAACAGTTTGTTCAGCAAGTGATGCTGGGAAAACTGGACAGTCCCTTACTTTTTGAACTGCATGTTTGTGTTCTCTATGAGGAATTCTATCCATTTTCACGACTTTCTTTCTAGTCCTGTTTGCTAATAATTCTGGAGATGGTAGCTTCCTTCTGTTAATAAAACTGTAACCTATGTTCCTTTTTTTTACATGAGAAACTCAGTGGCTTAATATGATGCCAATACTTTGTTTTGTTAATGAGTCTTAAACTTGGGTAGGATTTGGTGGAGATGGCTTATCTCTGCTTCACATGACATCAGCTGGGCAGTTTCACTGAGGCTAAGCTATCCATTTCCAAATGGTTCATGCACCTGCTTAGAAAGTCAGTGGTGGCTGCCAGCTGAGATCTACGCTGGAGGTCTTTGTTTTCCACACAAGAGCTTCACTATGGGGCTACTGGTGTGTCTGTGAAACATGGCAATTGTGCTCCAGGTCTTGGGATATAAAAGAAAAGTTATCTAACCTTACATGCATAGCATAAAATGTGAAAGATATAACTATAGCAGACCCTAGGGAAGAATTGAGAAAGGAAAGAATTAGGATACAGATAAAAGTCATTGTCTTGCAGCATTTCTGACACATAACTAAGCACATGTTGTCAGTTCAGCCTTGTTCTCTGGAAATGATTCACCATGGCTTTTGTCTCTTCACTGTGAATCATCCTTTATTTTTTCTCAGAAATAATCCATGTTTGCAGATAAGAGTAGGAATGGCTAGAAGAATGGGCTGATATGAGCCTCTTTTCTTCTCATGGAGTCTCAGGGACTTTCTCAATATTCTCTTCAGCTGGGTACTTGGATTTCTCACTTGAGTTGCAGAAGGCCAAGAGAAACAGGAAGTCAAAAATATTTGTCACTTAAGGACTGGACCCAGAAGGTGCAACATCACTTCTTCTGTACTCTCCTGGTGAAATAGTCATGGACGGGAACTGCCTGGTTCAAAAGTGTAGACCCTCCTTTTCTCAGTTGGAGCAGTATCAACTAATACATGGCTATCTTTAATCTACCAGAGAGAATTTCAAATAACGATATGATTTATAGCATAGAATTTTTAAATTGGATTGATTTAACTTGTACAATCAGCCATAAGCCTATAAATAAAGGTTATACATATGCATATTGTTTATTGTGAAGACTTAGAACATATTTGACACTTTTTTTCTTTTTTTTTTAAAGATTCATATAATTTTCAGAAAAGAAATAACTCCTAGGTGGTACACTTGGAAATTTCTATTTGATTATTCGATATTTGCCAAACACCTTTATCCTTAAGACACATTTTGTCTTTGTCTCTCTCTCTTTGTGGCTCTCCATTAACTATAGGACAAAATTCCCAAAAGTAGGAAGCTTCTCAGAAGGTACATATTCACTTTTTCTGATCATTTTATTATTTTTTTTTTTTGCTTTCATCTCCTATTAGTTTCTGCTATGGACGTCAAAATTCATACGCTGTTCCTTTGCTGCAAGCTAAGAGATCTTTTTGTCTCTTTCTGAACCTTTGTTCTGTTATCTCTTGCCTTGAAACTATCAAGCCTGCTGTTTTTGTATCATAATTGGTTTTCTTAATTTACCTATATTAATTCCCCAAAAGATGACAGAATAAATTTTTCAATTTCCTCCAACTCTTTATAGATTTCACAACATCTGCACTTATAGTATAATAATAAAATGCTATACTATACTATATAGCATAGTATATATAGTATAGTATAATAAAATTTATATTCTCTGATAAGGCTCCATTAACATTTATTCTATTTCTCTCTAATGCTTGAGCATGATGACTATACAGCCAGGAAAAACATTGTAAAGTGGAGAATCATATTTTTTGCCTTGTAAAAAAATACTTTGCCTGACCAACCTTTATTTTCAGATGTTATTGGTTTCTTTTTTGTCTTGAAGTTTAGTTTATCAAATCTAGAAATCATGTAGGATTCTTGACCCACTGTAATCCAGAAATATACTTAGACTGGGCAAAATGCTTCAGAAGAAAATAAAACTATGACCTCCTCTGAACTCTGCCCTATTTGTAGAATAAAAGCAAAGAACAGCCACAGAAATGTGGAAACACTGACAGAAAACCTCTGAAGTAAAATTCAACTCAAAAAAATTCTCAATTGATATGGAAAATATATTTTCGTTACTTTTTTTCAAGTCTTCTATGGGTTACTCCATTGCAGTCTAGAATAATCTCTTATGATTTTTTCATTCAGGCTATGAGATTGGGACTAGAGAAAAAAGAGGCTAAACCGGCCCTAAAAATATGTCAAATTCCCACTATGGATTGCTCTCATTAGACGATAAAAATAATGACAAGGAAATGTCACTGTTTCATCAGATTGTTTTGTATTAGCTATTTCCTCTGACTGTGCGCACAGAGACACACACTTTAATTGTAAAAATCAAAGAATACACAGTGCTTTTATCATTTTCATCAACATTAGACATCCATTAAGTTATGCAGAGTCACATTGTTGGGATGCACTCTTGTCAGGATGAAAATTAGGCAACATTTGTTGAGAATTTGCTTAGTGTCCAGCCTTGATGTAGGCACATTCATTTGCATTATTCTTATTACAATGTGGCAATGCCAGGCAGTATGACAAATAAATTATATAGATTATAAGTGACAAAATCTATAGGAATTCAAAAGATCATGTCAGTGAGTACTTTTTCATGAATTACAGATTTTATAAGAGGAAACTAAACAATGCATTTATTTTACAAAATACCAAACTGAAGGGAATGTTGTTAGTTTACACCAAACAAAGGAATCCTACTGGCCAAAAAAAAAAAAAAGTATGTCCTATTTTTTGAAGCAAGACTAAAGCCAAAATAGGTGTTCTTCACATTGTACCTCATAAATTTTCCTTCTTCTGGAATCTAAGGAACTCTTCCAGGTGAGGGCCACTAGGACAATGGTCTTTGGAAGAAAATTACATACTTGTCCAGAGATGGGAGACAGGATGAAAAACAAATTTAGGCTATTGGGGATTCTGAGTGTTACCTTCATTCTACATACATGTTACTTTTGTACATAGTCATACTTCTGTTTTATTATATAATGCATCCAAATTGGTTCATTTTTTACAGCTGCTATAGGCACCAGAACAAGAAAAAAATAATATACTGTATCAGAACACATAAGGGTATATGCCCAGGAGTGGAATATTTGGATCCATATGGTAGTTCTATATTTAGTTTTCTGAGGTACCTCCATACTGGTTTCCATAGGGGATGTACCAATTTACATTCCTACAAACAGTATAGGAGGGCTCCCTTTTCTCCACATCCTCTCCAACATTTGCTATTTGTAGATTTATTTGTGATAGCCATTCTGACCAGTGTGAGGTGGTACCTCATAATAATTTGATTTGCATTTCTCTAATAATTAGTGATGTTGAACTTTTTCATGTGCCTGCTGGTCATCACATGTCTTCTTTGGAGAAATATCTATTGAGGTCTTCTGCCATTTTCTGATTGGGTTGTTTGTTTGTTTTAAAATTTTTCTGTTGAGTTGTATGAGTTGTTTGTATATTTTATTTATTTTATTTTTTATAATGATTTTTATTTTTTCCATTATAACTGATATACAATGTTCTGTCAATTTTCTACTGCACAGCAAGGTGACAGTTACACATACATGTATACTTTCTTTTTCCTCACATTATCTTGCTCCATCATAAATGACTAGATAGTTCCCAGTGCTACATAGCAGGATCTCATTGTTTATCCATTCCAAAGGCAACAGTTTGCATCTATTATCCCCAAATTCCCAATCCATCCCACTCTCTCCCCCTCCTCCTTGGCAACCACAAGTCTGTTCTCCATGTTCATGTTTTTTTTTTTTTCCTGTGGAAAAGTTTATTTGTGCTATATATTAGATTCCTTAGATTAAGCTCTTGTCAGTTGCATCATTTGAAACTATTTTATTCCATTCTGTAGGTTGTTTTTTCTCTTCTTGTCTTTCCCTTTTTTTTATGGTTTCCTTTGCTGTGCAAAAGCTTTTAAGTTTGATTAGGTCCTGTTTGTTTATTTTATTTTTTCTATTGCCTTAAGAGAATGACTTAAGAAAACATTTGTACAGTTGATGTCAGAGAACATTTTGCCCATGCATTTTTCTGGGAATTTTATGGTGTCTTGTCTTTTATTTAAGTCTTTAAGCCATTTTGAGTTTACATTTGTGCATGGTGTGAGGATGTATTCTAGTTTCATTGATTTACATGCAGCTGACCAATTTTCCCAACACCACTTGCTGAAGATACTTTTTCCCATTTTATATTCAAAAAGATACATGTTATGTGTATGCTCACAGTAACACTATTCATAATAGCCAAGCCATGGAAAAAAAACTAAATGTCCATTGAAAAATAAATGGGTTAAGGAGATCTGCTACATATACACAATGGAATACTACTCAGCCTTAAAAAAAGAATGAAATAATGATATTTCAGCAACATTGATGCAACTGTAGATTCTCTTAAGTGAAATAAGTCAGAAAGACAAATACCATATGATATCACTTATATGTAGAATCTAAAATGTGGCACAAATGAGCATAACTATAGAACAGAAGTAGACTCATGGACATGGAGAACAGACTCTTTGTTGCCAAGAGGGAGTGGGGGGAAATAAGATGGACTGGGAGTTTGGAGGTAGTTGGTACAAACTAATACGTTTTGAATGAATAAGCAATGACGTCCTACTATATCTGGTGTTTTTGCTAGAACATGATGGAAGGTAATATGAGAAAAAACTGTATATATATGAATGACTGGGTCATTTTTCTGTGCAGCAGAAACTGACACAACATTGTAAATCAACTAACTTTAATTAATAAAAAAAGAATACATAAGGGATTGGCAGACTCTGGCTCACAAGGGAAACTTGTTTTTATCCAATCTACTGGTTAAGAATTATTTTTTTTTACATTTTAGATGGTTAATAAAATCAAAAGACAAATAATATTTTGTGATACTTGAGGATTACATGAAGCGCAAATTTCAGTGCCATACATAAAGGTTTTTGTAACAAAAACATGCTTATTTGTTTATCTATGGTCTATGGCTGCCTTTGTGTTACCATAACAGAGTGCAGTAGTTGGGACAAAGCCATATGGTCCACAAAGCCATACTTACTTATTTACTATCTGGCCCTTTATAGGAAAGATGGTTTACCAATTTAACATATTTTCAAGTTATTTTTAAGAAATGAAATTCTCTTAAACTCATTTGCATTGTCAACCTGAAATAGCAGAAGGCCTTGAATTCTCTATTGGACCTGGGTTGAGAGTGCTCTCAGGCACGAAATTAATCCTTGCACTTTGTCGACACTATCTGCTGACAGTCACTTTGGAATCAATACATTTGTCAATCAGATAAAACAGGTGAAAAAATGGCTTAGAATATAGAGTGGACTGCTGTAAAAGTTTCCATTTGACTCTGTATACAGTGACAAAATGGAAAGAATCAATGAAACTTGTAAATTCAAGGACAGGAGATATTGTCAATAGTTTTGCAATAAATTTCCCAGAAATATTGATGTGGTGAAAAACAATAATATTACTTCTTTAGAAAAAGTCCTTTATCTGCTGATTTCAAGACATTGCTTTAAAAAAAAATTAAGGAGTTCCCATTGTGGCTCAGTAGAAATGAATCTGACTAGTAGCCATGAGGATGCAGGTTCGATCCCTTGCCTCACTCAGTGGCTATGGTGTAGGTCACAGATGTGGCTCAGATATGGTGTTGCTGTGGCTGTGGCATAAGCCAGCAGCTACAGTTCCAATGGGTCCCTAGCCTGAGAAATTCCATATGCTGCATGTGTGACCCTAAAAAGACAGAAGACAAAAAAGAAAAAAAAGAAAAAAAACCCAATAATTTAAAACTCTCTTGTTTGAGGAAGCATACTTTTAACTAGTGGCATGAACAGAATTCTCTCCTCTTAGTTCAAAATGTCTATTTCCATAGGTAGGTTGCCTCCACAAATTCTACCTGGATCTGTACTTTCTCTTATCCTCTACTATCCCAATGTATCAATCTTCTGATGAGTGTGAATGGTCTTTCCATCATTTCTCTCGTGCACTGTGTGTATTTCCACTGTGGCTGCTTTAGCTTACATCTCATATTTCATCTGAGACATTCTTTGTTTTCTTCTTGTTCAAAAATACTAAATAATCTTGATAATCTAGCTGTGTAATCCTCACCCTTCCAAGTTGTTTCATATACTATACAACCCTATTATTCCACCCTGAAATCACAACATTTAATATCTTAGTTGCTTTTTTGTTCAACTTACCTTGTAAAAACTTAAGATTTATAAACATCTTATGGTGTTAACATAAAAATTCAGTTTCTTTTTAACTTGTTTGTGAGTGTGGAATACTGCCTTATGTGTCTATTCTTCTTTAAAGCATCTAGTGCTATGGCTACTTGCCAGGGATTGCATTATACTGATTTGTTTTTTTTTTAAACAATTATTTTGCTTTTTAGGGCTGCTCCTGGGGTATTTGGAAGTTCAAAAGCTAGGGGTTGAATAGGAGCTGAAGCTGCAGGCCTAAGCCACAGCCACTGCAACACAGGATCTGAGTCATGTCTGCAACCTACACCACAATTCACAGCAACACCGGATCCTTAATCTACTGAGCAAGGCCAGGGATCAAACCAACATCCTCATTTGTACTAGCTAGGTTTGTAACCTGCAGAGCCACAACAGAACTCCCATGATTTGTTGATGTAATGTATACAATATATGAGTTCAGAATTTGAATATAGGGGAAAAATCTATAGTTCCAAATTTATACTAGAAAGTTAAAAATAAGTTAGAAAGTAAATATAACATTGCATTTGCTTATTTTAGCAGAAAATATATTTTAGAAAGAAAAATATGGTATCATGAGTGTGATTTTATTATACTATGACACTATTTGTAGCAGGCAACTTCTGATATGTCTTCAGCTAATCTCTTCTTGGACCCTTGACCCCCAGTAACAGAAATAATACATGTATGCTGTTTTAAAACATTAAAGTTTGAGATATTTCATTCCTTAAATTATTTTATTTCCTTTAGGTGCATTTACATGGTTTCATTTCCATAAAATCAATAACCAAGACTTTAAATCTTGCTTTGTTGCAGTTCATATTCTCTGTCTGAGCAAGAGTGGTCCTGATTCTAAGAGTAGAAGTTTAGAAGAATTTATACCTGTTGTATCTCATTTCAAAGTTATAACAATGCTGCGAGGTACACTGATAAAGGGTGGGGGTAGATGTCTACATTATTGCCATTTTTAGAAAATACCAACACTAATAAAGGTTAAGATGTATAGAAAAGAATGAAGCATGTGTCAATTAGAATGAAGGTGAAAGTCAAATTATATTTTAAGATTTTCACATCATAGGAGCAGCTGCTTCCTTCACAAATGTTTATGATTTCCCCTGCTCTTTACTGGGGAAATATACAGAAAGAAAATAGACTGTAACTGTGTATATGTGTTTGTGTTTATAGCTAAAAGAGAATAACCATCATTTTATTTGAAAATATTGCATCCGTCCCCAATGAAAGCACCTTGTCCTCCACTTTCCAGGGATCTGAAAGAATCAGACCATTTGTGGCATGCTAGGCTGGGTGAATTTGAGATCCCCACAAATAATTTGTTCTCCTGAGACTAGCTCATCATTGTTACAGATAAAAGCTGAAATATCTGCCCTCTCATTGGTTGACCATATGAAGTGGACTGCTAGCCAAGACTTTGTAGTCCTCCCCACCGTTTGCTTTCATACCTTTTTGTGCCACTAAGCAATATTTAACACAGAAAAGATAACAGCGATTTGTTCCAACTGATAATATGCAAGGCCAAGTTACAGTAGCTTTCTAGAGGATAAATGTGCTCACTTAATAATGTGCACATGCATGTGTGTGTGTGTGTGTGTGAGAGTGTGTGTGTTACCACACACTTAATTAAGAAAAGAGCATGACAGCAACTTAGATATTTGTGAGAAATGTCAGGAAAAGTTTTAAATCTGAAAGAAATATTATATGAGCATATAGGTATGTGAATGTATATATGCATCTGATTTGTTTTTTAAGGACTAGTTTGTTAACCCAGACATTGTTCCTGGGGCTGATTATGATCAAGTAGTGAGAAAGCTCTCTGAAACTAGCAAGGGACCCAGGAGTACTAGTACATGCTGGCTGAGTGAGAGAGGGGCAGACATGAGGTGCTTCTTAGATCCTGCATGTAAAGGGCTGGAACCTTCCATGTCAGTGTTATTCCTTAGGAAAACCAGCACTCTTTGCTCAGGAAAACAGCTTCTAAAAAAAAAAAAAAAAAAAAACACAAAACCCCAAAACATAAAACCTGATTCCTTGCCCTTGAAATCATATAATGTATCATTCACATTTTGTGCTTTGAGTTTTTTGTTTGTTTTGCTTTTGGTCTTTTTTCCATTCTTTGAGGGCACGAGCTATATCATTTGCACTTTCTACACTGCACCTTGCTCTAAACTCTTCATTTGATGCCTGTCTCACCCCTCTCTCCAGGACTCAGGGGCCTTTCAGAGGAGGCTGAAGTTCTAGGTCAGAGGGAGGCACTTGGCTTGTACTTAGAATAAGAGTCATTGTGCTGACTAAAATTTTCTACTTCATACCCTACTCAGAAGGTTATCAAAAATAATGAAATTCTGGATGGGACCTCCATTTCTTACTTACTGTTGAATCATAATAAGCTGTGTAGCTATACCTTAATTTTATGGAAGAAACATTTCCCTCAAACTATCAGTTTTGGTAAACTGTTTCATACAGTGTTTCCCTGTGAAAATTAGCTCTTTGGAATAATTTCTTTGGGGAATTCTAAATAAGGATCAATTAATATCCAATTGGTTTTATGTTTAACAACCAATGTATTAGTTAGGGGAAACTAGCTACAATACAAATAAACCTCCAAGTATGCTGGCTTAACATGATTAAAGACGATCTCTTACGTAGGTAGGAGACAGGTTCACATGTTCCTTTTCTGCAGGCAGCTTTCCTCTGCACTGTGATCCAGAGGCCAAGGATTCTTATACCTCTTGGCCCCACCTTTTCCTATTGATCTGTGGGTTCTATGCTAAATGACAGTCAGTGGTGGGTGTGAGAGCTGGGAAGAAATCATGCCCCGATTCTACTCCTAGTCACATGGTTACTCTGCATGCAAGGGAACAGGGAAATACCCCTGCTGGGTGTCTACCTCCTGCACAACTCACTATGGAGGGAAAACAAAGAGTGGGAAATAAAAAATATTTGGAGGTCACCTAGTTGTTTCTGCCGCTCTCTATTACAAATCATTAAAGCTCATAATTTTTTCCTTTCTAACTCATTAAAATCTGTCCAACAAAGACTAACACTCAATTACACACTTTCTTTTTTAAATTTTATTTGAGTGTAGTTGACTTAGAGAGTTGTGTTAGAGTCAGGTGTACAGCAAAGTATATCAGTTATGCATATATCCATTCCTTTTCAGATTATTTTTCCATCCAGGTTATTACAGTATTGTGTAGTGATGCATACTTTCTTTTACTGGATTCTAATCATTTTGGGGTTTTTGGCTGTGTCTATACAAAATTAAAAAGCGCTGTAGGGCAGGGACCATGATTGCCTTTATAGAATCACTCTGGGTATATAATACAGGCCTAGGTTTGGTTAAGGCAGTTTCTATTCCATCCCAACAAATCCCTAGTATTTACATCATGAACCAGGGCTCAGTGGCAAAATGGAAGGTCTGAACACATTATGGCTAAAAAAGTTATTCTATTCATTCTAACTAAAGAGTTACATGGACTCTCCTCATAAACCTTGGCTTCACCCGCAGTAGGCTCCAGGTTGAACTCAAGGCCCTAGAATTCTTATAATGAATCTGCCATAAGCATTTGTTCAAGTTGTTATAAGCATAGGAATGGCACACAGAGTCTTATGCTTGTTGCAGTTGTGCTTTTTTTTTTTTGTCTTTTAATGAAATATCTTCATAAGTGGAGCAAAGGGAAAATTTCTGAAATATGGTAATAATGTTACTAACAGGTATACTTTGCATTTATATAGTGTTTGTAGAGTGTCTTCAACTTTTCAAAGTACTTCCATAGTGTTTATTATATTTAATTATTGTTTTGTTTTTTAAATGTCTGTGTCTGTTTTATAAAATTATATTTAACTATGTATATATTAATTATATTTAATTCTATTTAGCTTTAAAAATTATCTGTTGATATAGAAAGATGGGTATTATTAGTTCTAATATAAAATGAGGAAATTTTAACCCAGTGTAGACAAACCAGATTATTGTATTATATTAATTAGCACTAATGCTAGGACTAGAATGAATGTTTGGGTCTTCACAATTGATTTTTTAAGAAAATGCAACAAATTGTAAGCTCTTTAACAGTAGGAGAGTGTGTCTTTCAATTTTCATTATCTATTTGTACTTTGAAGAAAATTGTTTTAATGAAAGAACCTGTGTGTATGAAGCCAGTGGCATAAGCCATTAGAGTTTAGCATGGCTTCAGCTTATTTGATTTTTTAAATTTTCCTCTCATGAGCACACAGTGAAGACACCTCTCAGAGTCTTATTTTAGCATTATCTCTTAAGAAACCATTTCTGTAGTTCCAAGGAAAACATGACTAATACCACCATGAATATATCCAATATTTATAACTCAGAATTTTCTTGATGCACCCTAGGATGGTCCAAAGATTTTTCTTCTTGACCTTAATGCTAAGATCAAGGATGTGTCCTAAATATTTTACTACCCTTCAGAAACTTCTTAGGAGAGTATGATCCAAATTTGGAAGTTTTCTCTCTTTTCAAATTGCAAGGGTTTTTGCTTAATGAATGTCTTGTGTTTACTCTTCCTTTGTGGAGTAAAACTTATCTTCAATGTTTTAAATTTAAATTGTTTGAGTTTCAAGAGAGTCTCAGCTTGTTAATTAGTCTTCCAGGACTCAGTGGTCAAGGTTGTATTCCCTCAAGCCTGTCCCTTCACCATTTTAGAAGCGGTAGTTTTATTCTCCTCTCAGCCTTCATTTTCCAGACTAAGAGTCCCTAACTCTTTAGTCTGTTCCTCTGAGGATACACTTCACACATAAATCAGGCTTCCAAGGAAGCTAAAAGAGGTAATTATTATTTGCATTTTGGGCATTTAAAAACTCAAAGCGCAGAGGTGAGGATACTTAATTCTAGTTACTTCACAACATTATAAATTTCTCCTGGGAACACAGCTCCTCCTGGTTGTTTTATCTACATCTCTACTCCTTAAGAGTCCAGTGTTACAACCAGACAGAAGACCCTGATTCTAGGGCTCTGAATAAAAAAATACATTAGGACCCATCAATTTACTGATCTCAATTCCAATTTCCAGGTTTCTCTTTGTTAAGGATAGTAGATTTTGTTATTATCCAGGGGATTATTTTACCAAAAGAAGGAGTTGCTTTAGGTCTCTGAAGTAAAAATTTACTTTTACCTTCTATGTTACAAGTGCATTCTGTCTGAATGATATGGATTCATGCCTACCTCTCTTGAGTGATGTAGGTATAACCCAGATGTGCTGAGAAAAATCATCTCCCCAAAACTCAATGGTTTCCTATGGTTTAGTTGCTACCAAAGAACAAACCAGAAGTTTTTAACAAGGTATTTTTTAGAGCTTAAATCAAATTTAAGCCTTTTTTTTTCTTCTTTGGCCTGAAAGTTACATTTTAATTACAGTGCAATAATTTGAGGAACATTGGTAATAGGGAAAACTTTTAGACCTTTTTTTCTTTAGTGCAGTCAAGGGAAACCTCATTAGAGAGGATTTTCTTAGTTAGCAGGGCTTCGAGGTTAATAAGCTGTGAGTGATAATATATAGTAGTAATCCCTCCTGGTAGTAACAGGTTGTATTTTATACATTCCTTGATCTCAGTAGGAAAGGAGGTGATGGGAGAGGCTGAGAAGGAAACCAATTTAAGGGGCTTAGGGATGTCCCAAAAATCCCACTCCTGGTATGAATATAATTGAAAACTTTCACATGCTTAAACCTGAAAAGCTAAAAGATGAGTAGCTAGAAACATTTCTCCCTAAACTGATTTAAGTGACAAAATGATGACATGCTGTAATTTTTCCAGCGGAACTGAATGACTTTCCCCAATATTGGCATCACCATGGGCTAACTTCCCTTTCATGTCACAAGAAGGAGCCAACAAAGTTTAAAATCATAAATTTTGGATCAATCTGATAGAGATAAGGAAGAATAGGAGGATGAAAACAGATGAGGTGAATGCAATTTGGGGGCTATGGTTAATACTTCTTAGCCCACAATAGATTATCTCTGAAAGGACACTCTTTATCAAATGGTCTTATTTTTAGTGGCAGCACGGTGGTCCTTAAGAACCTGTTTTTGCTTCTCCCATTTGGAGCTTTCTTTGTTGTTGTGGACCCCCTAGAAACCAACTAAATAAATTCCGGAAATCTGAAGATACAAAACTGCCTTCCTAGAGAAGATTCAAAGTAAGGGGGCTGAGCCACATGTCACTTTATTTTTGTGGCATTAGATATATTAAAGCCAAAAAAAAAGAAAGAAAGAAAAGGAAAGGAAGGAGGGGAAGAATGAATTTCCATTTGTCAGTTTTGCTTTTATAGGCCTGCATCTCATAAATGCCATCAATACTTTCTACTCTGAATAAGACAAAGTTGAGAAACCTTGTCCTGACATTCAATGTCATCTACAATTTGGCATTATCAAATCTTCCCACATAGTTTCCCATTTCTTTCCTGTACAATTTCTTGGTTAGAAACAAGCTGGAATACTCATTTTTTCTAAAACATGCAAAATATTTTACACCTTCACTCAGTAGGATACTGTTGCATGGGATGTTCTGCTACCTGACATCTAGTTACATGCCTTCTTCCTATTCTCATGACCAAGCATAACACAAAAACAAACTAAAAACCACAAAAACAAACAAACAAAAAATAGTTACACAAAGAAACACACTTACATTCTCCATGAAATATTCTTTATAACTCTATTTAGAAAAAAAAGAGAAAAATTGACACTTATAAACTGAAGTTCTATTTTTATGTGTACATATGAAAATAGTGTGAAAAAAATTGCTTTATAGTTCAAAGGTACTTCTATATTTATTGGCATTGTGCTTCCTTTCTTATAAAATGCATGGTATTTTAAAACCAAAACATTTAAAAAAAGTATTATCTCAGAATGAAAGAGAATTTTATAAATCCAATAGATTTTGCATCATGAAAAAGCAAACTTATTTTCCTTGTTAAAAAATTTACCAGAAATAAATGAAGAGGAGTTCCTGTTGTGGCTCAGTGGTTAACGAATCTGACTAGGAACGCTGAGGTTGTGGGTTCGATCCCTGGCCTTGCTCAATGGGTTAAGGATCTGGTATTGCTGTGAGCTGTGGTGTAGGTTGCAGACATGGCTCAGATCCCCTGTTGCTGTGGCTCTGGCATAGGCCGGAGGCTACAGCTCTGATTCAACCCCTAGCCAGGTAACCTCTATATGCTGCGGGAATGGCCCAAGAAATGGCAAAAGAAAAACAAAAACAAAGAAAAGAAATAAATGAAGATTTTATTACTCATCAGTCCCCTGCACCTTGGATGGATTTGAAAAGCCATTCTTAGAGGGAAAGAAAAAAATCAACAAGCTAAGAAATAGTTCATCCCAGTTTACTAAAATCACAGAGGAAGGACATCTCATTTTATTTTATTTTATTTATTTTATTTTATTTTATTTATGTTGCATTTTTAGGGCTGCACCTGAAGCATATGTAAGTTCCCAGGCTAAACACTGAATTGGAGCTGTAGCTGCTAGCCTACACCATATCTTTAACCCACTGAGCAACTAAAGATCCTTAACCCACTGAACGAGGCCAGAGATCAAACCCACATACCCATATATACTAGTTGGGTTCGTATAATGGTAAGGCACAACGGAAATGCCTCTTTAAAAGAGGTCTTTTCAGATGGGATTAAGATGGCAGAATAGAAAGATTGAAGCTCAACTTCTCTCCTAAAAACAACAAAATTCACAACTAAAGTCTGAACAATCTTCAACCAAATAGACCAGAAATCATAAAAAAGATACCCTACTCCAGAAGACAAAGAGGAGGCCACATCAAGAGGTAGGAGGGGCGATACAACCATATAAGCAATCCCATACCTCCCAGGTGGGAAGCCCCACATACTGGAAACTAACTGGTTCACAGAGACTCAACTACAGAAGTAAGAGTTCTGAACCCCACATTATACTCTCACATGTAGGGACCTGGAAATGGGAGAATGAGCCCCTGGAGCATCTGACATGAAGGCCAGTGGGGCTTGTGTACAGGAGCTCCATGGGACTGGGGGATATGCAGACCCCACTCTTAAAAGGCACACAGACTTTCACATGCACTGGGTCCCAGGGCAAAGCAAAGTCTCCATAGGAACCTGGGTCAAACCTGACTGCAAATCTTGGAGGACTTCCTGGGAAAACAGAGGTGAATGTGGCTTGTTGTGAGGGAAGGACATTGGAAGCAAAGCTCTCAGGAATATTCAGCAGCATGCCTTTCTTTGGAGGTGGCCATTTTGGGAAAATCTGGCCCCACCCGTCAGTCAGTGCTAAGAAGCCCCAGGGCAAACAACAACCCAGGAGGGATCACAGTCCTGCCCCTCAGTAAACAGGCTGCCTAAAGTAGCCTCAGGCACACAGCCACCTCTAATCCCATCCAGAGACAAAGCCCCACCCACCAGAGGGGTTAGAATGGGCTCCACCTACCAGTGGGCAGGCATCATCCCCTCCCATCAGGAAGCCTACAGCAAGCCCCCATACCAACTTCAGCCACAAGGGGAGCAGCCACCAGAAGTAAGAGAGGCTACAACTCTAGTATCTGTGAAAAGGTCACCACACCAAAAAACCCATAGAAATGAAAAGACAGAGAACTATAACTCAGAGGAAGGAGAAAGAAAAAAACCCAGAAAATCAGCTAAGTGATCCAGAGATTCTCAGCCTCCAGGAAAAAGACTTTAGACTGTTGATGCTGAAGATGAGGCAAGACATTGGAAATAAACTGGAGGCAAAGATGGATAACTTACAGGAAACACTGACCAAAGAGATACAAGATATAAAACTTAAACAAGAAGAGATGCAAAATACAATAACTGAAATAAAAAATTCACTAGAAGCAGCTTAAAGCAGAATACAGGAGGCAGAAGAACAAATAAGTAAGGTGGAGGACAGATTAGTGGAAATTATGGATGCAGAACAGAAAAGAGAAAAAAGATTGAAAACAAATGAAGAGAGTCTCAGGGAACTCTGGGACAATGTTAAACACACCAAAACCCATATTATAGGGGTGCCAGAAGGAGAAGGAAGAGAGAAGGGGACAGAAAGAATATTCCAAGAGATAATAGCCAAAAACTTCCCTAACATGGGAAAGGAACCACTCACTCAAATCCAGGAAGCACAACGAGTACCATATAAAATAAACCCAAGGAGGAACACCCCGAGACATATATTAATCAAACTGACGAAAATTAAAGACAAAGAGAAAATCTTGAAAGCAGCTAGGGAAAAGAAACAAATTACATACAAGGGAACCCCAATAAAGTTATCATCAGATTTTTCAGCAGAACCTCTGCAAGCCAAAAGGGATTGGCATTATAAACTTAATGTCATGAAAGGGAAAAAACCTCTAACTGAGATTACTTGACCCAGCAAGGCTCTCATTCAGATGTGAAGGAGAATCAAAACCTTCACAGATAAGCAAAAGCTGAGATAATTCAGCAACACTAAACCAGCCTTACAACAAATACTACAGGAACTTCTCTAGGTAGAAAAGAAAAGGCTGAAAAGAGAAACAAAAATGCCACAAATGACAAGGCTCACCAGTAAAGGTATATATACAGTAAATATATGAAATCATCCAAGCACAATTATACCACCAAAATCAGAAATCATGAGAAGAGGTGAGTACAAATGCAGGACACTGGAGATGAACTTGCAATTAAGAGAACAACAATTTAAAGCAATCTCATATACCTATAGAGATGTATATCAAAACTTCAGAATAACTGCAAAACAAAAATCTACAATTGATGCAAAAACAAAGAAAAATCAACTCAAATGCAACACTAAAGGTAGTCATCAAACCAGAAGACGAGAGAACAAGAGAAGAAGGGAAGAAGAAAGACCAAGAAAAACAAATCCAAAGCAATTAATAAAATGGCAATAAGAACATACACATCAATAATTCCTTTAAAGGTTAATGGACTAAATGCCCCAACCAAAAGACATAGACTGGTTGAATGGATACAAAAATAAGACCCATATATATGCTGTCTTCAAGCGACCTACTTCACTTCTAGGGACACATACAAATTGAAAGGGAGAAAATGGAAGGAAATATTCCATGAAAACGGGGATCTAAAGAAAGGTGGAGTAGCAGTACTCATATCAGACAAAATAGACTTTAAAATGAAGAATACCTTAAAGGGACAAAGAAGGTCATTACATAAGGATCAAAAGATCAATCCAAGAAGAACATATAACAATTTTAAATATCTACACACCCAACCTAGGTTCGCCACAATATATAAGGCAACTGCTAACAACCATGAAAGGACAATTCCACAAGAACACAATAATAATGGGAGACATTAACACCCCACTTATAACAATGGAAAGATCATCCAGACAGAAAATCAATAAGGAAACACAGGCCCCGAATGAAGCATTAAACCAGATGGACTTAATAGATATTTATAGGACATCCCATCCAAAAGCAACAGAATACACAGTCTTCTCAAGTGCAGATGGAACATTCTCAAGATTGATCATATCCTGGGCTACAAATGAAGCCTCAGTTACTTTAAGAAAATTGAAATCATACCAAGCATCTTTTCTGACCACAACGCTTTATGACTGGAAATCAACAACAAGAAAATAACTGCAAAAAACAAACACATGGAGCCTCAACAACATGCTACAAAACGCCCAATGCATCACAGAAGAAATCAAAGAGGAAATTAAAAAATACCTAGCAGCAAATTAAAACAAAGATACAACACTCCAAAACCTATGGGATGCAGCAAAAGCCTTTCTAAGAGGAAAGTTTGTAGCAATACAAGCCCACCTCTGGAAACAAGGAAAAGGTCAAATAAACAAGCTAACTTTACATCTAAAGCAGCTGGAGAGAGAAGAAGAGAAAGACCTAAAGTTAGTAGAAGGAAAGAAATCATAAAGAAAAGAGCAAAAATCAAGGATATAGAAACAAAGAAAACCATAGAAAAGATCAATGAAACAAAAAGCTGGTTCTTTGAAAAGATCAACAAAATGGATAAACCCTTTGCCAGACTTATCAAGGAAAAAAAGAGAGAGGTCTCAAATCAATAAAATTAGAAAATAAAAAGGAGGAGTAACAAAGGATATCACAGAAATACGAAGGATCATAAGAGCCTACTATATGCAACTATACGCCAATAAAATGGACAACCTAGAAGAAATGGACAAAATCTTAGAAAAGTACAATCTTCCAAGACTAAACCAAGACGAAAGAGAAAAGATGAATGGACCAATCACAAGAACTGAAATTGAAACTGTGATTAAAAAACTTCCAACAAACAAAAGTCCAGGACCAGATGGCTTCACAGGTGAATTCTATCAAACATTTAGAGAAGAGCTAACACCTCTCCTTCTGAAACAATTTCAAAAAAGTGCAGAGGAAGGGATACTCTCAAACTTATTCTATGAGGCCACCATCACCCTGATACCAAAACCAGAAAAAGACTCCACAAAAAAAGAAAACTACAGGCCAATTTCACTGATGAACATCAATGTAAAAATCCTCAGCAAAATACTAGCAAACCACATTCAACAATACATTAAAAGGACTGTATGTCATGATCAAGTGTGATTTATCCCAGAGATGCAAGGGTTCTTAAATATCCGCAATTCCATCAGTGTGATATACCACATTAACAAACTGAAGAATAAAAACCATATGATCCTTTCAATAGACGCAGAAAAAGCCTTTGACAAAATCCAGCACCCATTTCTGATTAAAAACCTTTCAGAAAGTGGGCATACAGTGAACATGCCTCAACATAATAAAGGCCATATATGATAAACCCACAGCTAACATCATTCTCAATGGTGAACAGCTGAAATAATTCCAGCTGAGATCAGGAACAAGACAAGGATGGCTGCTCTCAGCACTGCTATTCAACATACTTTTGGAAGTCCTAGCCACATCAATCAGAAAAATAATAGAAATAAAAGGAATCCAAATTGGAAAGGAAGAAGGAAAACTATGACTATTTGCAGATGACATGATACTATACCTAGAGAATCCTAAAGACTCTACCAGAAAACTGTTAGAGCTCATCCACGAATTTGGCAAAGTCGCAGGAAACAAAATCAATACACAGAAATTGACAGCATTTCTATACACTAACAACGAAAGAGCAGAAAGAGAAATTAGGGAAGCAATCCTGTTTACCACCACCTCCAAAAGAATAAAATACCTAGGAGTACACATACCTAAAGAGACAAAAGACCTGTACTCTGAAAACTAGAAGACACTGATGAAAGAAATCAAAGATGGCACAAATAGATGGAAAGATACACCATGCTCTTGGATTGGAAGAGTCAATATTATCAAAATGACTATACTACCCAAGGCAAACTGCAGATTCAATGCAATCCCTATCAAATTACCAAGGACATTTTTCACAGAACTCAAACAAAAATTTTTAAGTTTGTTTGGAAGCACAAAAGACCCAGAATCACCAAAGACATCCGGAAAAAGAAAAATGGACCTGGAAGAATCAGGCTCCCTGACTTCAGACAATACTACAAAGCAACAATCATCAAAACCATGTGGTAGTGGCACCAAGACAGTAATCTAGCTCAGTGGAACAGGATAGAAAGCCCAGAATTAAACTCAGGCACCTACAGCCAACTAATCTATGACAAAGGATGCAAGGATATACAATGGAGAAAGGACAGCTTGTTCAATGAGTGGTGCTGGGAAAACTGGACAGCCACATGGAAAAGAATGAAATTAGAACACTCCCTAACACCTTACACAAAAATAAACTCCAAATGGATTAAAGACCTAGATATAAGACCAGACACTATAAAACTCCTGGAGGAAAGCATAGGCCAAACACTTTCTGACATAAACCACAGCAACATCTTCTCAGATCCACCTCTTAGAGTATTGACAGTAAAAACAAAAATAAACTAATAGGACCTAATCAAACTTCAAAGTTTCTGCACAGCAAAGGAAACCCTAAACAACATTGAAAAGACAACCCACAGAATGGGAGAAAATCTTTGCAAATGAATAAGCTGACAAGGGATTAATCTCCAAAATTTATAAACACCTTCTGTAGCTCCATACCAAAAAAATAAACCACCCCATCAAAAAATGGGCAGAAGATCTAAACAGATGGTTCTCCGAAGAAGACATAGAGATGGCCAAAAAACCCATGAAAAGATGTTCAACATCACTCATTATTAGAGAAATGCAAGTCAAAAACATTACGAGGTACCACCTTACACCAGCCAGAATGGCCATCATCAAAACATCTACAAACAACAAGTGCTGGAGAGGATGTGGAGAAAATGCAACCCTATTACACTGTTGGTGGGATTGTAAACTGGTGCAACCACTGTGGAAAACAGTATGGAGACTCCTCAGAAAACTAAACATAGAACTGGCATTTGATCCAGCAATACCACTCCTGGGCATCTATCCAGAAAAAACCATGACTCACCAAGACACATGTAATCCAATGTTCATTGCAGCACTATTTACAATAGCCAAGACATGGAAACCACCTAAATGTCCATCGACAGAGGAGTGGATCAAGAAGATGTTGTACATATACATGATGGAATATTACTTAGCCGTTTAAAGGAAATGCTGAGATTTTTAGCAACATGGATGGACCTAGAAATTATCATGCTAAGTGAAGTCAGCCATACAATGAGACACTGACCTCAAATGCTTTCACTGACATGTGGAATCTTAAAAAAGGACATACTGAACATCTTTGCAGAACAGATGCTGACTCACAGACATTGAAAATCTTATGGTCTCCAGAGGAGACAGTTTGGGGGGTGGGGGGATGTGCTTGGGCTGTGGGATGGAAATCCTGTGATATTGGACTGTGATTATCATTATACAACTCTAGAGGTGATAAATTCATTTGAGTAATAAAAAAATGAAAAAATAAAAGAGGTCTTTTCTCTAAGGCTCTAACACTGCATCAGTGTTTCTGTTCCTTGGCATATCTTGGAGAAGCCCTGTCAAATACTTCCACAGATATTTGAAACCCTTTGCTGAGTCTTCCCACTGACTGAAAACTTTCTTTTGTTTATATCTAAGAATGTGATAAGATAAGAAATCATTATAAACTGTTTTTTGGTCAGCTAATGGCCAGGTACCTGAAACATGGGAACAGTCCAGATGGAAATGCATGTCTGCTATATTTCACTCAGGGACACCGGTCATGGCACAGAGATTTCTCCAGCCCTGCACCCAGCTATTCTTTCTCCTGTCCCTGGGAGGCAGGGGCTGGGTCTCAGTGTCCTTTGCTTCTTGATCTTTGTAAGATCTGAATTTTAAAATCAATTTCTTATTGTTCACCATCTGCTTGAAGTGCCTCTTTTCCTTCAAACCACACATACTGGCCTTTTTTTTTTTTCAATTTTTAAAGTTATATTGAAGTATAGTTGATTTACAACATTGTGATAACTTCTGCTGTAGTGTCATATCATAATAAAACCTTTTAGGTATTCTATGTACAATCTATTTTTTTCTTTTATTCATTGTTTAACTCCTAAACTTAAACTGATCTTGATGTTCATCTTATCCTGAAGGATAAGAACAAATATGGTTGGCAAAGGCCCTGTGTTATTTACCCTTGTCCAAATGCTTCAGGTTTTTCCTAAGAATTTTCTTCCTCCCTTCTAGTGAGAATACAACTGTTACCACCATGGTTTCCTTAGAAATAGGTAAAATCAACCTTTAACATTTCCTGATATTAACCCATTCCCAACCTCCATTGTATTTACTTTGCAAAATTACCAACATTAACAATTTGTTCTCAAATTCCATTTGTATTAACTTGGCCAAGTTTTCTAGATTAATTCTTAATGTATTTATGTTTTCAAAATACTGTAAACACTATATATAATGAACTGTTAATGTAGAAGTCATTTAAGTTTGTTTGATTCAATCCTCTTGTTTACAGAGTGTTTACTATATTCAAATCATCTGTTTGGTGCCATATGCATGTAAAGATAGTTTTAAATGTAATAATTAACTCTAAAAACAAAAAAACTAGACATGGTCATGAGTCTAGGTTTTAAAGACGATTCTTCCTTCTCAAGCCATTCCATAATCCATTTCTGGAATCACACTTTTCAAATATTTCCAGTTCTACTACTTTTATTCAAGTCCATCACTACTATACTCATTCAAACCACTATCATTCCCTGTTAGGACAAAAGAAATAACCTTGTGAATGTCCTTTCTCCCTCAACACCTACCTGCCATACCTTATAGTGTACTTGTCTCCAAACTATCAGAGTCATTTTTAGACATTTTAAATTTTCCAATGAATTGAAATAAAATCCCAAATCCTTACTCTGGCTCTTTGCTTTTCCTCTGACCTCATAGCACAGGCACTCAGCAAGGACAGTGTCACTCTGAAGCAGCATCAGTCTATGTCACAATTTCTGGGATGGGACCTAGGATTTGGTATATCAATAATCCCTCTGGGTGATTCCATGCATGTTAGAATTTGCCATCATTGCCACAACTTACATGATTTATTTCTGCTCTTTGAACCCAGCAATACAATTCTGTAGCCAGGACATTTAACCCTTTATCTACCTGGAATATAACTACATCTTTGCAGGGTTTTCTCCTAGTCAGTCAAGTTTCTGTTAAGTAATATCCCTTCAGAGATGTTCCCCTCATCACACCATTTAATGCTGTTCTCCTCATTCTTTTCTTCTGCATAAGCTTCTCATTTTCTTAATACTAATTATTACCATTTGAACTTAATCAGATGTATCTATCATGATAATAGATTTGAACTGAAGTCCTAAGACTATAAATTCCATATTCTAATGTAGGGTGCAAAGTTATTCAAAGAACTTGTAGAAGGAAGTTAGAAAAAAAAACCCTAGTTTTTACTCTTACAGGATTATTCAATGGTATAAAACAGATTTGAGAGGCTTTGAAAAGGGCTGTGTAATAGAAAGGTTAATTGAGGAGGTGGCTACTGTGTTCTGGGTCTTACCCTCTTACTTAAGAAAGGTTATGCATGATTTCCTCATCATCTCAAATGACAGAAGATCCCAAATAATTCTCTTTGAGAATTACTATTTGTAGAACATTGAATTTGTGTCTAAGAGAATCTCAAGTGTGAGAAAGATGGTCTAGTTACTTGTTCTGACAATGGAAAGAAGGAAAATTAGTTGGATATCTTGGGTGAGCTGTGCTCCTAGACTTTGAAGAGAAAAAGGAGGTATAGTAGACATCCCCCTTAGGCCCCATGGTATACTCACAAACCCCACCCTAAAGTTCTACCCAAAAGGGCAAAAAGAACTTCACAGAAAGAAGTAGGAAGTCCTCACAGATGGTCATATGCTAAAGCAGGTGTCTTGAACAACCAGCTGTAAGCGAGAGAATCAACCACATAAAAGGAATGACAGGCCTTCCAAGACCCCACTTGAGAAAGTCAGGCTTACCAACCTACCCAGCCACAGAGAGTGGATGAATCTGATATTGGTCAAGTAGGACTCCACTCACCTTTCTGCTCCTCCTTACCTACCTCTGACTCTGGAAGGATCAGCATAAGTCAAAGTTAACAAGCTGGAAGTGGAATATATTTCTTTTAGCAAGGGAAATGCCTATACCAGCCATGCATCTCCCTTTGCAAAAGTCTTGCCTACAGCCTGCTGGGTTAGGAAAGAGGAGTGACTATGACATTGAATAAAATATAAGATTTTGACTTTTACTATATCTGGGCTTATTAACTATCTACATACATTTTCTATATATAAGATCATGCTGTCTGCAAGCAGAGAATATTTTACTATTTTCTGATTTAGATGCCTTGTAGTTCTTTTTCTTGTGTAACTCTTGTGACTAGGACTTCCAGTATTACATTGAATAGAAGTGGTGAGAGTGGGTATCCTGTTCTTGATCTTAAAGGAAAGGCTTTTAATTTCACTACTGGGTGTGGTGTTAGCTATGGGTTTGTCATATATAGCCTTTATTATGTTGAAGTACAATCCTCTTATACTTAATATGAGAGTTTTTATCATAAAAAGTATGTTGAGTTTTGTCAAATGATCATGTGATTTATATCCTTTATCCTATTAAAGTGGCGTATCATTTATTCATTTGCATATATTGAAACATCTTTGCATTTCATATAAATGCATCTCAAATAAATCCCACTTGATCATGTTATAGAATCCTTTGTGATGTGCTTTTGAATTAGTTTGATAGTATTTTGTTGAATATTTTTGCATCTCTGTTCATCAGTGATATTGGATGGTAATTTTCTTTTCTTGTGTACTTATCTGGATTCTGGGTATATATCCAAAGTTAATAATGTCAGTGTCTCAAAGAGCTATCTATACTCCCATGTTCACTGCAGCATTATTCACAATATTCAAGATATGGAAACAACTTGAAAGTCCTTCAATGGATGAATGGATTAAAATATCCCCCCCCCATATACATACTGGAATATTATTCAGCCATAAAAGAGACCGAAGTCCTGTCATTTGCAACAACATAGGTAAAACTGGAAGGCATTAAAATGCATGAAGGTCAGATAGAAAAAGATAAATACTGTATGGTATCAATTTTACATGGACTAGTACAGGTTTTAAGTCAATTTTATAGAAACAGAATAGAATGGTGGTTGCTAGGGGCTGTGGAGAATGAGAAACAGAGAAATGTAAGTCAAATTGTACATACTTTCAATTGTAAGGTGAATAAGTTCTAGGACTCTAATGTATAGCATGTCGACTGTAGTTCATAGTATAGTATTGTATACTTGACAGCTTCAGAGAGTAGACCTTAAGCACTCTTACCGAAAAATAAAATAAAAAAGTTAATTATGTGAGGTGGTGGGATTGTTTTGATCTTATTAATTGTCTTGATCTTATTAATCATTCCACAATGTATACGTATATCAAATCATCATGCTGTACACTTTAAATACATATAACTGTATTTATCAATTATTCCTCAATGAAGTTGGAGAAATTTAGTTATCTAAAAGAGGATGTTTCTGGAGTTTCTATCATGGCACAGCAGAAACAAATCCAACTAGGAACCATTAGGTTGCCAGTTCGATCCATGGCCTGGCTCATTGGGTTAAGGATCCGACATTGCTCTGAGCTGTGGTGTAAGTCACAGACGCAGCTCAGATCTGGCATTGTTGTGGCTGTGGCATAGGCGGGCAGCTGTAGCTCCAATTAGACCCCTAGCCTGGGAACATTCATATTCTGCGGGTGTGGCCCTAAAAAGCCAAATAAAATAAAATAAAATAAAAGTGGTCTTTTTATTGCTTCAAAATCACCCCCAAATCATAGGAATTTGCAAACACTTTATCAAGAGTATGAGGATAAATTTAAAAGGACATAGGGAGACAGACAATAAATGTGCTTTCCAATTACATTATAACAAATAGAACTTGCTCAGCACAGAAGTTGCACTTTCTGCTCAGCCATAAGCACAAGAAACAGAGATTTCATCTGTTATTGTTCTTTAAAGTATTCCCAGCACAGGATCAGGCCTGGTATCAAGGCTGATATTCATTTTATGGATATCAATGAATGAATGAATAAGTGAGAGATTAAATCCACAAGCAAAGGAATAAATACAATCAGTAGACTGATGTTACAATCTACTATATTACAACTCTGCCACTTATGTTACTGTGCATAATTATGAAGTTAATTTCTTAATAAATAAAAAAATAAATGTGCCTACCTCTGAGGCAAATTTATGAATAAAATAAAATGAAATAATGAGTGTAAAACCTTTAGTATAGTGCCTGACTCATAATAATAATAGTTCATTTTAGGAAACAAGACATGTAACATGTAATGTTATATTAAAATACACAAAAATACATCTCAGTGATTAAAAGGTGATTCAGGATTCAAGTTCTGAAACATTAACGGTGGCTAGGTTTGTAGAAGTAGAGAAGAGAGGAGCTGAGGCACTGGAATATTGAATTAGGATGGAGCAAGAAGAACACCCCATGTTTCTGGGACCTGCTGGATTCATCCCTTATCATCTCACACCTAAATTAACTCATCAGCCTCCTAAATAATCCTGACATTAGCCTTTACCATTTTATTTTCCTCAAAATACTGCTTCCATGATGACATTCCCATACCAAAAAAAGTCAAAATAAAAATAACAATAAAAGCCAAAGCAAAACAAAAAAATTAAAAAATGCTCCACAGAAACTCTGTAGAGCATAAAGTTGAAAATCTTTTTATTGGTGTGTTCTAGACCCACTGTTGCATGGCAGAATGTCTGTCCTAAAGTCATGCTGCTCCTCAACAAGAACCTTCTTTGATCCACATTCATCTCTTTACTACCCTTTGTCTGTTTAACAAAACATTAACACATCAAGATTCTATTCATTTTGTATTCTTTCCAGGGAAAGCCCCTTTCCATCCTCAACCTGCCTCCCCTTGCCCACTTCTTCACAGTCCAGCTCATGTTGACCATCCTGGCCTTCCTCTCTCCTCCCTCTGAAAAGCCACCCTTCAAATTGCTTATAAAAGCCCTTTTGTCCATTTATCACATGCCTTCAGACAATCTGTTTACTGTTCTCTTATATCATCATTTCATTACATTTCACATCAACAGCATACACTCATTTTTTTTTTTACTTCTGTGTATCCTGCTCAGTAACTAATAGAATACTATGATTTCATAGAATTCTGCTACGATGTACATGCTGTGTGTCCTGATGGCTTAAAGTAGTCACTGTCAGTGTTAAAGTTGTCACTGCATCTTATCAAGGAGATAGAGACTGGTTCCCTTTGAAATGGAAGATCACCTTGAGGAAAACCAAGGCAGATGCAAGCCCACAATAACCCCAGTCAGCAGTATCAACTTCAACTATTAAGACTTATTATTCTCAGTCAATATTGGGAATACCTATTTCTGCCTAAGTGAAAAAGAGCCCAGTACCATTTAAAATTGTCTTTACATTTCCTTAACATGCTGGTATAGAGAAAAAAAAAGAAAAATAAATAGGAGTTGAAAGAGAAATAGGCCCTAAGATAGACAAGGGCAACTAAGGAGGAGTTCAGGTCACTTGTGTTATTTAGAATTAATTATTTAAATATCTCTGTAGAACCAGTTGAAATAAATTTGGAAATAAAATGTAATATTACCACAGAGGTGTATTGTTGGTGACAAGAGATCTAAAAAAAAATAGGGAAAAAATAACTGGCTGGAAATATTTTAAAGGGTAACCAATGCTCACTAGCAGCTGCAGTAAGACATTAAGTAATAGAGCACAGTAATGTTAACTGCTCTCCTGGTAAGAGTGGTAAATGAAATAAACCCTAGCATCCAGGGTATCATTAATCTATAGTGAATAATGGCAGTGGTAGTGTAAGGAGATTAAAAAGGGCATTGTAAACATTTGTGGCTGTATAATATACAAATTAAAAATGTGAGAACGCTTGCAGCTGCATAATCTACAAATTAAAAAGTGTAATAGCATGGCATTAATTACTGGCTGATCAATTCCCCCATAATTGCTGACATGTAGATGAACAATTATAGGTCCGAAATGTTATTTGAGAAAGAGACATTGACCTTGGAACTGTAAGGAATGATACTCTGTTATAAGGTAATACAGGATCCTATCAAATTCGGTTCCAGTATTTGTAGCAGCCGCCAGCTCAGCGCCAGGCTGTAATCACCGCACTATTTCTTTCGATTATGGTGCCAGAGGGGTTACACATTGTTTTCTCTTTTTGAGCAGAAACACCCAGTGACCTTCAGCCTTCTGAAAATGGGACCATCAGGCCTCATTTCCAAGTTCAAACAGTTTTAATAAAAATGAAATAGCAGGAGATAATGTACTTTACCCTTCCAGGCCAATGAAACAGTTTGGAAAGTTGGAAAGACAAACTTCATTCATTGAGAACATTCCAACTGGGATTGTGGCTGCAGATCTAAATGTTTCCAGACCAGCCATTTTCGGGTTGACAGCTAGTTGTTAAGTAACCAGAGACTCAAATATTTGATTGATATTAGACATCAGAACTCTTACCTCCATTCTCTAGACCTCCTTAGTAACAGATGACACAGCAAAGCAGTGCTCTTGTTGACAAGATGCTGGGACGGTGACCAATGAAAAAAGTGAGCTGAGACTCAGCACAGCAGTTGCTCCACTTTGGCCAGTGGGAGTTCAGTGAATGCCATTCTTGACACTGAATTATAACTTCCTGTTCAGGGGTTACCAGCATTCTCAATTCCCTTCTTTCACTTGCTGAATGTGACAACCTGGGTTTTGCTCACTACCCTTCTATTGAAAGGTAGACCTTCAGCAAGTTCACACTAATCACTGGTTCCTTGGCCATTTTTCACATCTCACTTCATCGGACCTTCTTGCGGAACTGAACTCTGATGACCACTCCCTGCATCCAGAAACTCCTTTTTTTAGCCATTACTGACCCTCTTGATGGCTGCCTCAGTTTTCTTTGTATTAATAGCTTCAGTGATCCTAACAGTATCAACTTCATTCCTTTTGTCTGTCTTTCTCTCTGTGCTTTCCAGTGCAGTTCCATCTCTTCCAGTATATTTCGCAGCTAAATCTCTGATCTAGATCTCTTCTTTGCACCTCACAGTTTACGGCCAAAACCCTATGCAGCATAAGGAAACAGAGGGCCTGTGCACCCTCACACCCAACCTGAGTTAAACTCACCTCTCCTGTTCTGCGGAGAATGACTGGCCCCAGAGTGCCCATTCTCATTTGTGGGCTGCCAAGCCCCTCAGAGCAAGTCGGCCATCATGACTTGTTTATATCAACCTCTATTTTTTTCTCAAATCTTTCTCTATCATTCTGTTACTCTCTTCTTTGTCTTTTTCCAGGATTTTTTATAGTAGTCTCATATTTTTTCCTCTCCCATTTCAAGCACTGCCCCCAATACATATCTTTCACCTCATTTTCTTAAGAGTCATCCACAGTCATGACTGACCCACTTGTAACTTTTCAATTCCTTTGTATTTTTACTGAGTAAAGTGATGTTTTTCTTCATGATCTATGGGTCTATTCATCATCAGGAAGGATGATGCTTAATTCTCCAATGCATATGCCATTATTTATGCAAGAACAGCAGTAAACTTACAGGCCTTTGAATATACTGCTCCCGCTGCCTGAATTCCTGCTCTCTTCCTTGTTCCATTCAAAAATTTCTCATGATTTTTCAAAGATCAATTCAGATGCCATTCTCCCTCAGAATTCTTCCTTGTTACCCTCTCTTATTTCTTTAGCCCTACAGATACTTCAGTTACCACACTTCTCTAATGTGCTGTTGTCTAAACGGCTGTTTCCTCCCTTCTGTTTCTTTGTAAATGTTCTTCCTAATGAAAATCCTGACATCTAGTAAGCACTCAGTAATTTGTATTTTATGAATTTTATTAAAGTTGGTAAAACCAAAAGTAGTGCTTGAAAACCAGAAATAAAAAAGTAGACAAAAGACTGCTCAACTGGGGATACTTTACTCATGTTAAAGCAGTTGCAGTGAAGATAGTAACAGCAGCAATATTGGCTTAGCAAATGCTAATACTGGTAAGAGTGTAACTAGCAATAGCAATACAGTAGTAACACAAAGGTTAATCTCCTCCTATGTACCAGATATTGTACAATTTGAGGATGGAGGGGGCCTGAATTATCTGATTTGATCTTGACAGCAGATAAGGTAACTGAAACTAAAAGAGTTAAAAAAATCCAGTTCAGAATCACACAGGAAGTGATGAAGCTGAGATTCAGTCTATGGCTGTCTGATTCCAGATTTCACTCCATTAAACATTTATTATTCTACTTCCCTGCCCCACCTCTTCCCAGTACTAGTTAAATTATATTTTCATTGAATAGCTCATTTTTATTGAAAATACCAAAGTAATGTGTTATTTTGGATTTATTTAGACCTAGAACATTTATCTTTAAATAGTCATACTCTTAGCCTGCAGATTTCCTTTAAAAACAAACAAAAAACCCTAAATGCTTTGAAAAGAGACTGACCTCAATGAAGCTTTCACTTGAAGCATTTTAAACAATCACATATCAAACGCATACACACCAAATAAATTTTCAAATAATACAAGCTCTTTCTCCCAAAGTAATATTCATCAATTTCTCCACTTGACTGTTCCCTCTATTCAACACAATTATGGAGATTTCAAATATAGAATAGATATTGATTCAGTCTTTCACATAGAGACCATTTAAAAATAAGAGCTTGGGAGGACATTTTGTGTGAAACCATTTACATAAAGAATAAAATCCTGGCATATAGGTTGGATTGGTTTGGTCTTCAGAGAAGCCGTAAAACTTATAAAATTAAAGAAGCAACTATTTTCAGGAACTTTTAATAGACTCTTTCCTTTGTGCTAATCAAAATAATTAGCATTTCTATTATTCCTTTGGAAACTTACTATAGAACTCTTCACTAAATAAAGGAATTCAGTGGTTTAAAAAAGTGATTAGCATTTATATTATTACAAGGGCAATAACTAGAACATTATTTCCTACATATTAGAATTGAGAGTTATGAAAGTAGTATCTCCACCACTATGCTGGAAATTTGTGTAAACCATGGGAAAGAATTCACTATAGAGGTCATGGGACTAGATCCACAAACAAAGAAAAAAACAAACAATAAACAGGAGCAAAAATGAGAGGAGAATAACTTTCAAGTATTAAAATGAACTTGCTCTGAGGTGGTCCAACCAACAGAGCAGGCAGTCAGCAGCGCCTCAGAATGTCACCAGTGCATAGTTCCTTGGGACCAGCGTTATATTCTTACTTCTGCCCTGGAGAAACAAACTGCTAGTAAATCTAAAAGAGTAGGAAGAATAAAGACAAGACATCTAGTTCTTTACTGGCTTCTCCATGGAAAATATTAAAAAAAAAAAAACCCTCAAATTTAGAAAAATAATGGATTTTTAAAAGAATCATCAGTGATCTTATTACAATTAAATAATGTTCACAAAAGTTTTGTTCCTGTTGAATGAACTAATTTGGTTTGAGTGATGCAGTAGAGACACAGCTTTCATAAAGAAAATGACAGTTCTGGAGTTCCTGTTGTGGCCCAGCGGGTTAGGAAACCAACTAGTTTCCATGAGGATGAGGGTTCAATACCTGGCCTTGCTCAGTGGGTTAAGGATCCTGCATTGCAGCAAGCTGTGCAGTAGGTTACAAATGTGGTTCAGAGCCAGTGCTGTTGTGGCTGCAGCTCAGATTCAACTCCTAGCCTAGAAACCTCCATATGCCATGGGTGTGGCCCTAAAAAAAGACAGTTCTTCATTTCTATGGCATCATTGTTTTGTTTTGTTTTGTTTAATGAACTAGAAACACTGACAAAACTCTCTACAATGTTCCTCACTAACTCTCCATATCTCCTGATGAATTTTTATTAGGGAAAGTTCCAACCTGCATCTCTTCCCTTCACACTATCCAGAGATGTAAAGAGGAGGTTCATGGACAAGAATAGATCAGAGTCAAGGTAATTTATTGGGATAAAGTGTCAAGAGTCACGGTCTCTCCATCTTTCAGGACTCCATCTTCTGGGCCCATCTTTCAAACTCTCTAAAGCAGAGCAAAAGGGAAGGAGCCTCAACTTCTTTTGGCAAAGGGATTGGTCCAGCTGTGAAAGATCTGGGGGAGGCCACTTAAAGCTACCTCCACTAAGCTCATGACAAACTTCTTTTTTATTTTTTCCAAAAATGTTATCTTCTACATTTTTAAAATATCAATTTCTTATTTTGAAACAATTTTAGACTTGTAAGAATTTGCAAAAATATGACAGAGGGTTTCCTTACATACTTTACCCAGCTTCCCCAAATGACAACATCCCACATAACCAGGGTCCAATATCAAAACCAGGACATGGACATCGGTACAGTACTATTAACTAAACTGCGTATCTTGTGTGGAGTTCACCAGGATTTACATGTATATATTTTCTGACGACATTTTATCTATGAAATTTTATCACATGATAGATTTGTATAATCACCACTACTATCAAGATTACTATAGTGTCGCATTTTCATCCTGACAAAGAAGCATTCTCTAGTTACCCCTTAAAAGTCAAATCCTTCCTTAACTGTAACCTTAATTGTATGTGGTATCAATATTCCTTCCTTCCTCCCTACATTTCTTTTTCCTCCCTTTATTCAATCCAAAACACCATGGTGTTTTCCTGGAATACAAAAATTACCTTTTCCTTGCCTTTCATTATCTTATTCTACCAATCTAAACCTCACATTGCAGCAAGAGTGAACCATTTAAAGTACTTGTGATCTATCATATCACTGCTTTATACTCTATCTTAATGATGACTTCCATACTTTTAAAATAAATCTGGATTTCATATTTCTTCTTGGATCTGTCCCATCTCTGCACCTCTTCCAGAATTTTATATTAACTTCTCCATTTGTATGCTAAATTTCAACCTTATGGAATGTCTTTCATTATCTCAGTTGGATTACATTCTCTCTGAGTCTTCTGGCTTTTGCACATATCAATTACTCTTTAAGAAACATGCTTCTCTCTCTTCTTTTTTTAACCTTGATGATTCCTAATCTTATTCAACCTGTATTTCTCAGCTTCAGTGTTATTTCATGAAGACATCTTTCTCTCATCCTTCAAGTTTGTGTTTGACGCCCCTTCAACTGGCTCTCATAGGACCTTGTACTTCTCCTGACGTAGAATTCATCACACTGCATATTCTAAATGCCTCTTTATTTGTGTATTTTTTTGTCATAATGCTGTAAACTTTAGGGTGAGACTGTGACCAGCCTGTTCATAACTTTAACCCCCAAAGTCTAATACAGTGATTGAAACCTTGAAAGTGCTTAATAAATGTTTGTTGAATGCATTAATGAGGAGGGCTCCAGGAAACATAACAGAACAGTAAACTGTGGATAAACACATGGGATTAAAGCACTGATGGTATGGGTAAAGGGGAAAAGTTAAACTTTTTCTCATCACTATATTTTTCTATGTGCTAGTATGAATTACATGTATAGTAATTATATGTGATAATTAATGTAAAGACCCCTGTTATGTCACATTCTATACCATTGCCTCAAAAGGATGATAAATACATACTGTATGCAGTGAAAAATGATCCTCAACTTGTTGCAACCCATTTCCTCCAATACAGGAGGAAATCCTTAGTAAAGCTAAACTTCTCAGATGCAGATATATTTGTTCCAGGTTCTAGTAAAATGAAACCCACACATCCCTAAATTTGTGAAGCCAGTCCTCACCCTAAATGTGAGTCAATAAAGTTAGAAAGCCTTTCAGTTCAGAATACAAAACACCCCATTGCACATTTCATATTCCATATTTCTAGACTAAGTTATTAGAGATGCGTATACCATTTGCTGTTGCTTTGTGACATTGGCAAATGCTTTTAAATCTTCTAAATGTTTTTTAAAATGTGTGAAAT
This sequence comes from Phacochoerus africanus, assembly GCF_016906955.1. Lineage (NCBI taxonomy): Eukaryota > Metazoa > Chordata > Mammalia > Artiodactyla > Suidae > Phacochoerus > Phacochoerus africanus. The sequence goes on from NC_062551.1 coordinate 124,594,036, forward strand.
GTGTTCTTTTCAAGGACGTGAAAGTGAACTGAGGCCAAGTGGCAGTGGGCGTGTTGACTATAAATCTGCTCAACACATAAATATATGCATATTGAATTTTTCATCACTGGACTGACTATAAAATATCTACCTTGTTGAATGTGTTATTTGTAATGTGCAAAGTTCACACTGCTAAGAGGACCATAACTTTTGCATTCAGATTTTGTTCTGTGACATGCAAAAGTGAGGTTATTTTTCCTGAAACATAAAACTAGTCTTTTGTGAATGTGAAACTGCATCACATTAAGACCTAGATGTATAAAGTATTTTGACTATTCGAGAATAGATATTTGTATATCATTTTATGTTAATTGTAAAGACTTTTTTTCTAACATACTTATAGTATATCAAGTTTTTATTCTTTAATCTTCTGAAAAGATGGAACAGATATGGCAATTGATTTTTTAAAATGTTATATAAATTTATCTATTTACATGTTGCATATTATATATACCCTCACCATTGTCTACATCTGTATAAAATACCTAAATTTGTGCTGTATAGACATATAGTGGATGAGCTGTTCTACCCTGGTTATTTGCCACTTGACACCTTATAAAAAGAAGAAAAAAAAAGGCTCTTATTTCAGCTAACCATGTCTCAAAGAAACTGTCTCCTCTTAAATAAGTAAAAGAATAAAAAAATCAGTGAGGGCAGCACTGTCCTTTGGATAATGGACCTTGCCTTTAGGTTTTTGTAATCTACAACTGATTTAATAAGATTTATTCTTTTTATGATTTATGAAACACTACTTGTAGTTGAGAAATAATTCAGCATTATTCTAGACAGGATATGAAGAATGAATCTTTTCAGCTTTTAAAAGAAGCTTATTCTGCTATTCTTAGGCAAAGAAATAAGACTGCTAATCTTAAGCACTATTCCCCTGCAGATGGTACTGGTCAGATCTAGTTCCTATGGATGAAAATGTGAATTTTATACCTTTATTACAGTAAAAGGATTGTGCTAGAGCTTAAAAAGGAATATGTGTTCCTAAGTAAATGGAAAACTGACTTTACTCTGAACTGTAGCACTTGCTGGAAGCATTTTTTTCATGGTTGGCTATGAAAAATAAATACTCGAAATGCATAAATTGTGGCAGATGCTTCCTTAACTAACCCTAGTGAAATAATTTTGATGGGTGGTTATGAATTTGTAAGTAATGTTTACTTCTGAAATACCATAATTGCTTTTGGAACTCTTTGAGACATATTGAATTGTATCTGTTTTTACTGTAATATGGAATTGTATTGCCATTTTATGAAGTGGCATCTCTGAGGCATGGAAGTTCTGGATACATTTGTTATCCATCAGGAGGAAACCAGATAAGTAAATATTACAACTATAACTGAAATGCTTCTTTTTTACATAAATAAATGAAAACCATTTTGAATCTGAAGGCAGAAACATTCTATCTGCAGACTGACAAATTGCATATTTGTTTGGTTTCAAAAAATAATGTCTGGCTTCCACAGTGTGACTGAGGGAAATGTCTGTCTCCTGCATGACAGAGCCTCTGAGATGGAGGACCTCTCTCCCTGGTGGAGGTGGAAGAGGTCTGATTGGACCATAAAGTAAAAGAGCCCTTGTCTATAGAATTACACTTGAATTGAATAAGATCACACAGTATTTCCATGCTATAGCTTAGCTATATTGCTACATCCCCAATCCCTCTACATTTTCTAATTATTTCCATAAGCATTTATTGAGCATATAACTTTGTGCAAAACGTTATTAAGAATTAGTTTGTTGTTAAGATCTTTTGAACACTCACAACTTTATAATGACACAGCTATTCTGTCTTTAACAAAATCCCCGAACATTGACAGTATTGAGTAATATTTTTCATACGTAGTTTAACCAAAAAAATGTATTACCTGGACTTCTAAATGGCTAAATCAGAACAATTAACCTTTGAAGAAAGAATTATCTCATGGCAACCTGGCTAAGTAATTCAAAACCTTTTGGCACTTACCTAAGGAAAAAAAAAAAAAACTTTCTGGGAGGCCAACATCAATTTAAGTATAGGGTAAAAATTATATATGGGAGAAGTACTTGTTCTTGTTGAGGATTATTTGGACACTATATGGAACATGCTATACAATGCAGACAATTTTGTTGGTCAGATAAGACATGGGTCAGTAAAGTGTTTGGTTGCAGGGATATTTAAAGTGAGTATAACAAGTTTGAAGACAGAGAAACCATTTACATTAGTGCTTCTCAAACTTTAATACAGATATGAATTTGGGGGGTTTTGATCAAATCAAAACTCTGATTCAGATGAGGGACCCAAAAGTCTGCATTTCCAGCCTTCTCCCATGTGCCATCATTGGCCCTATTCCATTCACTCTGCTTAGAGAAAGTGAGATGTTGCACAAAACTTTAAGATCCATGTTAACAGCATCTTCACCAAGTGAGTAGGGCAAGATAATAATAGATAAGTTTGACAAAGTAAAAAAAATGTTCTATTTTCTTTGCTAAAATTCCAGTATCTGTTCACAAAGTTCATTTCTGTGTATTGATGGCAATACTTTCTCTTAGACATGGCTCTATTCACTCATACAAAAAAAAGAGCTGAAAAAATCATTATCATTTTCAAAAGAGGGATCAAAGAAATTATTACAAACTCTAGATCAGTAAGAATAAGATAACTTCCAGACACAATTCTAGAATAATTACTGAAGGGCTGTCTTGTAAATGTCTAAGGAAAGGCAGTCACAGAAGCTGGACATCCTGGGCATTTACTAAACACAGGTCTTTCCCAATAGCCTAATTTCTTTGGTAGTAAACATAATAAGTCTAGATTTCCACAAGACATTTGGCAATGTCTCCCTCATTGAGTTTAAGAACAAAATGTAAAGATACAAATCAAATGGAAAGAAATTTGTTTTTGCCAATTATTATTTGAAAAATCACATTAAAATGAGGCTGATTAATTGCTTGAGGTACACTGGGTAGACGTTTCCAGAACTGGACTATCGCGTTATGTGTGTTCCATTTTGCTTAACATTTTATTAATTCACTAGATAACATTTATAACAAAAAAAAAACCATTGGCATCAGAATTTTGTATAGCAATGAGCTGTGAGATATAGCAAAGTTATCAATAGCTATAGCTGATATATTGATGTATACTGTTGATATATTAATAACCACAATAAGTCATATACTGAACCTATGTATAAATAATACAGGTGAATGTTTTTGTCTAACAGCCTTTATCTTGAAGTCAACAATAAAGTTTAAATATATTAATTCATGTAACCAAATGAGTAATTTTATGATAAAAAATTGTTAGAATCTTAGATGGGTTTTTGCCTTCTAAAAATAAAGAATTATTCTTAAATAGTCCAAGATATGAAGACAGAGGGAAGAGAAGCAGTGTTTCATAAAAGAGGTGGGCTGGAATTTGAATATGTGCAGATATTGTTGGACAGATAAACAAAATACACAAGTGTCAGTGCTTTTTAGATTAGTTAATTTTTAAAAGAATGTAACAAGTTTTACATCTATATGATTTAGGGTCAAAATGTGCATGGCTTCTATAGAAATACACAAGACTCTATTCATGAAGAGGTGTAAAGTTTATGCTGAACTGAGATTAAAACAGGGAAAATTTAAAAATTATAATATTGTCCCAAGTTTAATTTTATTTTATATTTATAAATATAAAAGGTTTTTTTCAATTTATATTCCTGTTTATTGGCTGTTTTACAAAATCAGTTAATACATTTTTTAAAAACCCATGATACAAATATTTAATAAAAGAATTATAGTCTAAGTGAATAAATGACAGAGGATAATTTTTTTTTTTTTTGAGGAGTTAGTTATACAGTGAAAGAGGATTCTTGGATTCTTGGGTACTTTAGTCTCAGAGTTATGGGCAAGGACATGGAATTCAGGAACCTCTTGCCTCACAGTCCTGCAACCTAAGATCTTCAGCCCTCTGGTTGCACTTGCTTCAGCTTTTTCACTTACTTTCAATTTTTCTCCATATCCTCACTGTCTCAGTCTTGGTCTTCCTTGGCTGAATGTTTTAATATAATGTAAATGGGTTTAGAAGTACTGTGCGTGTGTGTTTGGGTGCATGTATGTGTGTGTGTGTTTGCGTGTGTGTGTGTGTGTGTGTGTGTCTTCCAAATGAGGGACAGCCTCCAAGTCACAGATGGCACATTAGAAAAAAGAAATACAGTAAAATGAGTAAAATATATTCTCATTCAAAATTTCCTAGAGGCCCCTTGGTTGTTAATTGAAACTTTTGTCTACTTTATTGAACAATAAAAGTGGCAGCAACTACTCCCAGGTGTCCTTCAGTATTAAAAAGAGGATAAAGGGCTCTTGGCAAAGGTGACAGAAATTAATGCGGTGAGCCTGGCTATCAAACATTCTGATATGTGAATTGCGAGATATTTCTATAATGCTGTCTTATGATTGGAAATGTTATCGCTTCTATTGAATCAATAGAAAATGTTAAAGCTCCACAGAACCCCAATTACAAACTAAAGCTGGAAGGTTAACATCTGGGAGCAGCAGAGATAGAAACAATCTCTATTGTCATACCTTCCTGACAAGTAAATGTCAGAAACATAACACCTTTGCCTGGTCTCAGCATGGAGCACATGTAAAAGAGTGATTGTAAGGCTGCCTCAAGTCAAATCACCTGTCATCTCAGCTTTGACACGGAATTACTTCTGTTTTATGCATCTATTAACCTTGAACTATTAGTATTTGTTTTAATGTTCCAGGCTGAATGACCTAAATGTTCTTTTCTCATGCAGAGGGGATCTCTGAGAGGGGAGAGCATGTGTCTGGACTTGGGGCTGGTCTTTATGGCAAGACAGAGTCCGAAAGGACCAACTTTCTCTCAAATGGTAATGCTCAACTTCAAAGTCCATCATTAAAAGGGTATTCTTTTGTGTTTTAACCAGTTGCCCTTTCCTTAAGAGTCTCTTGTGGAAAGGTGAACAAAACACATTATGGAGAGGATCCCATATGTTCATTGGTGTTATGATTATCACATAATCTATTTAGAAGAAGTCCAGCACAGTCAGTAGGGACGGGGCAGAGGGAGAAGATGACCTCTCTTCCTTATAGTGGAAGATGTAGCAAAGAGAGATTAAGTAACTTGACTTTGACCTGAATCCTGATGGCATCCCATTTCACACTTCTTTTCACTCTTGTCAACATTACATAGTAAATGCTCTGTATCTTGTATGTTACCTTGGGCAACATCCTTCAAAAAGTATCATTTCAGGTTCCTTTCAACATTACAGTAGATAAAGCAACTTGGGCAGGTTTGTGACTGGCTCCAGACATTCTATTCTAAACTTGTGTGTTGAGGATGTGTGTGTGTGTGTGTGTGTGTGTGTGTGTGTGTGTGTGTGTGTGCTTATGCATGTGTGTGCATGCATGTGAGCACACTGAATTCCTAGCAGCTTCAGTTTCATCTAATTCATTGTCCCAAATCATTAAGTGATTGTTTTTCTTGTATACTTTTTATTCAGCCTTCTCTAATTGAGTTTGGGCTGAGAATCTTATGCTGCCCTTGATTCAATATTCCATGTACTCAAAAGGATATTGTGGAAATAATTTGCTCAAATCTTATTATCACATGTACAGTTCTTCCTTTTTGAGGTCCAGCTTCTTCACATGGACTGCAAGGTTGGATGTAGCCCAATTCTTAAGAAGAGAGTAACTCAGTGGAAGTTCTTATCTGAGCCAGAGTCTCTCTTCAAATCAAACTCTTTATAACAATCAGAAAACTTCTGAGTCTTCCTGTCTGCACTCCCATTGACCTTTCCGTAAGGGCAATGCCTGTATTTGTAAAAATCTTGATTTGTCAACTTATTTGCAAAATGAGGTGACTAATATACTTTCCTGGTTCAGGATCCTGGCTCTATTCGGTTCCTGAAGTTAACTTCTCAACTTACCTGGGTACTTGTAAATGGCTGCTCTCCTATTCTCAACAAACGCAGACTGAGCATGGGATCCTGAGACACAAAATCATTCTCTTAAATAGTAAGTATTTTTATGGCATGTACTAAGTGCCAGCAACTACCATCAGAATTCAATACCTGTAATCTCATGGGCTTTCCATAAGATCTTATAAGATAGAAAGTCTTATGTTCTCCATTTTATAGATAAAAAAACTGAAGCCCAAAGTCTTAGAGTTAATAACTGGTTGAAGCAGGAACTGAACATATCTGCTTTTGATATCTGTTGTACAAACCACACCACTAGCCTCCTATGGAACTAAAAGTTAAAAAAAAAAAAAGACAATAAGGCATTTACTTGAATTTCTATTATAAACTAGGCACTGCAAAGATTTAATATAAATACTTCATTATTTAATCCTCAAAAAAATCCAGTTTTATAAAGACTTAATAATGAAGGAAAATGATTCGTACCAAAACACACAGTTGCTAAAACTCTGATTCCAAAGTCCAAGATCTTTTCAATCTAGATTAAGAGTCAGTATATAAATACAGATAAGAAGATACCACTTGAAGGGTACTGACTAGTGATATTGTGTCATAGAAATTACACAGTAAAGAATTTATGGCTTTCATGCTAAAAACTGGAGGAGTAAGCAAAGCCATACAGTCTTTCCCAGTGAGCCCTGTTCCTAGACACCAGGACTCAGGTTCCTGCTGACTCTGCAGAAAATTTTCCTGTAAACCTTTTCTTTTCAGAATCATTAACTATATCATCACTTAACTTTTATAAGCTTCTATTGCTAGGAATGACTAATTTTATAGCAGGGATGAATTTTGCCTAGTCAGATAAGGAAGTTTTAAAACAATAGCTTTGGAAATAAATATAATGTCATTTGATGGACCTAAAAAGACAAACACATGATATCACTTATATATAGAATCTAAAAAAAAAAATATATATATATATATATATATATATATATGGTATCACTTATGTGTGGAATCTTAAACAATTAAACAATTATATTTTGTTTTTACAAAACAGAAACAGACTCACAGACATTGAAAACAAATTTATGGTTACCAAAGAAGAAAAGGAGGGGGAGGGACAAACAGATACACATTCAGAGTTTGGGATTAGCAAGTACAAACTAAACAACAAGAACCTACTGTATAGCATAGAGAACTATATTCAATATAGTTACAATGGAAAATAATCTGAAAATATATATAACTGGATCACTTTGCTATACACCTGAAAATAACAACACATTGTAAATCAACTATACTTCAATAAAAAAAGATGCTATCTTTGAAAAATATGGCATCTCTTAGTCAACTTAGATATGTGTTTAGTAAACTCAACTTTATAAAAACAGATTTCAGTATTCATGTTGTGGCTATATATTTTAGACTTCTGATTGCCCCTCAGTCAGACCCCGTATTTATATTTCTTTCTTTCCTTAGTGAGAAAACTAACTTTCATGAACTGTTTCAGATGAGCTGAATTCTGAAAGCAAGGTGGCTGACACCAAACTCTATTGAACCATAGCAACATAAAAATCAAATTATAGTAAGTGATTTAATTTTCCCATAAGTAACTGTAAAAATACTGTCCGTCAGTTCAGAAAAGTACTATCTTGGTGAACTAATGCCTGTAGCCAAGAAATGAATAATTACTCTAGTGCTCATTTAGTACAATTCTCTTTGAAGTTAGCAAAAGTTTACATTGAGGGACGCCAGAGAAATAGATTTGATCATGACAATATTCCTCTGTTTCAGGCCAGGGGATATTTTAAAAGATGTGTACTGCACAAGTGATAGGATGAGTGTGTCAACAGATAAGGTGATTTTAGCACATGATGATGGGGATAAATGTAAAAAGACACAGTGTTACTCATATCACAAAGCTCTAAATCACATTTATGCCAGAAGTCCTGCACACTACGTTGCTGATTTTCTCTGTTATATTCCAGAGCCTTCAGATAAAAAACACCAAGTCTTGCAGGCAAGTTTATGAAAACCCAGAATTCCAAGTAGCCTGAGGAGTTTTTTTTTTTTTTCCCATGGAGGTCACACTGAAATAAAAGTATTGCTCATTTGCTTTCTCTTCTATTTTAATTCAAAAAGAGCACTGATGATTGTAAGGTAAAGCACCATCATATGATTGAGTTAAAATCCATTATTTGTGTTCAAATTGTATAAAATATATAGAAGTATATATGTACATATATTGTGTATGTATATATGTGTATATAAATATAGAGAGGGAAACAGAATAGAGAGACAGAGACAGAGAAAGACAGAGATAGGGACAAATACAGAGACAGAAAGAATCAATAAATGAATCTATTGCCCTTATGTTTAGCATTATACAAGTCTCAGTGGGGTAGGGGATATAGGAAAGTTCATTACTTAAAACTCTCCACAAATTTTCTTTTTAACTAGGAGGCAATTGACTGCACATGAAAAATTTGAGAACATGGCAAAATAACACATAGCTGCATAATGTATTTAGTTACATAGACATTGTTTCAGAAATCCATAGATTGGCTGATCCAAAGACTTGATAAATAAGAGAGATGTGGAATAAAAGTCCAGCTCATTAGACAAAGCAGTTGGCTCATTTATGTATTATTCATTATTTATTAGTAACTGCTGCAAAAAGTGAGGGAGATTTAAAAGATGAACACAGCACAATCTCTTAAAGAGCTTAGTGTGAGAGACAGAGAAGAAACAACATCAAATGTCCAATATATTTACATCTTCGTAAGCTCAAATAGCTGTACGTATTATTCAATTTACAAAGTCTGTGCCAGCTCTTTCTGCTCTCCATATGGACATTATGTTTGAAGTAACAACAATAATAAAATAATAAAATAGAAAAATAGAGACTTTACAGTGTCACTTCTACAATGAGACTTCTAGCCTTTATGCAATGTCCTCATGCAAAAATTTTAGTGAAAATTGAACTTCTGTATTACAAGTAACAGCAGGAAATAATTCTTTAAGTAATATCTTGCTCATCTTAATAAGACAAGCCAGGCAAAATAGTATAATACCCAAGAAATACGTGATTAGATAGATGAATAAATAGTGCTACAGTGTCTCTCTCCTTGAAGACATAACCTCCTAACAGTCAATGTTATTAAGGTTCATTCCTTCATAAGCCATTTTTCTTTTCCGTCTTTCAAAGTGTAATTTAAACAACATGTCTGTTTGTCCTTGTTTCCTCTAGGTAAGCTTTTTGAGGACAAGTTCTGTTTTATACTATTTGGAATCTTATCCATACCATAAAATAATACTATGTGTACAACATTTGTGACCCATCCCCTGAGAAAACACACATATTAAATACCTTGGTATATCAAGGATTACTATGATTCTAGGTGTGAAACCCCTTTTCACTAAGCACAAAACTGTGACTGTGATTGAGAGATGATCTAAACTTCAATTTTTCATCTGTTAAATGAGAGATATAATATCTACCCAACAAGGATTTTGTGGATTATAAGAAATGCCATCTTATAACAAGTCCAGAAAAACACTCTGCCCAAGAAATGCCAGAGCTCGTTCTTTAGCATCCCACACACTAACATGAATACATGTAATGAAAGAGATGTAGTCAGGGTCACCACCCACTGATACACATGAGGTGCAGTGCTCAGTTCAGGGCTATTGCACATATAGAACAGAAGTATGAGTGATGCCCTTTGAAACTATGAAAAGTCACAGCTCCAATAGGGTCTATTGGATAGTGAACCACTGAAATTAACAATAATTATTATCTCACCTAAATAGTGGAATTGGGGCTTGGTCCAGTGATATGAATAAATATCAATTAGGCATATTTTCTTTTATTTAAATGAAACTATATATATAGTTTATATATACATAGTTATACATATAAAATTATGTATATGTTATATAGCATGTTAATAGTAAAATCATATATCATGTGTAATCAGTGCTATGTACTATATGTATTTTAGAATAAAATACCCAGTATACTGGTAGATGGGTTTTTTGGGTCATAAATTTCTTTGTGTTCTCTCCCTTTAGCAAGTACACATAAACTACTTAGCTTTATATTTTAATATATTATTTTTTAAAAACCTTTTTAGAGCCACACCCATAGCGTGCAGATGCTGGGGGTCCAATCAGAGTTGTAGATGCTAGTATACACCACAGCCATGGCAACACAGGATCCAAGCTATGTCTGTGGCCTACACCACAGCTCACAGCAATGCCAAATCCTTAACCTACTGAGTGAGGCCAGGGATTGAACCTGCCTCCTCATGGATGCTAGTCAGATTCATTTCTGCTGAGCCATGACAGGAACTACAATATATTCTCATTATTACTAAACATATGTTATATATATTCTTTTATCTGTACCTTTCTTTATGTCATTCTCCTGACTGATAAATTTTCCCACATTGTCTATGCTTTTCTAAACTCTTAAAACTTTCAGAGACCAACTGATTTCCAAACTCCAGTCCCATCAGGATGCCTTCTTTCTTCTGCCCCCACAGAACTGATCTTTCCCTGGGAAATTTCAGACCTCAATATCCATATCATATTCAGTTCTTTAACAACAATTCAAAGCAGCTCATTTACTCTATTTTTATATATCTAGTTATCCAACCTTATAGCAGCTTGGATCTGCTTTACAACATGGAACACAAATACAGTTTGAGCACTTTAATATTTCCAATTAATATTTTATTTCCCTCAAGTGTTCCTAACAGTAATGTATTTGAAGTGGAACAGGACCTGATGGGGCCCTCCTGAGTCCAAGGTTTTTCTGTGCCCAACATTTTTTGTTTGTGGGAAACAGGCTTCATTGAGCTTCTCTGAACTTTCCTGAGTTCCAAAGGACAGATTCAAACAGTCAATTATGAGGAAAGAGAGAGTATGCAGAAACAAAGGAGGGGCAGTTAAGAAACAAGAGTGCAGCAGAGGGACAGGGTCCTGGTTCCTTCTCAAGGAATATATGTAATGGTATGTTTGAATTCTTCTGCAGGAACTAAGGGTCCCAGCCAGGTGGAGGATGGTAACTTCAAGCTGAGCACAAGATTTTTGGAACACTGCCCTGTTACCTCACCACCAATCAAGCAGAGGAAAGTCTTCACACAGTGGAAGATAAGGATGATTCCCCCTCCCCCAAATGATTCTCTCTAAAAACTTTCACAGTCAAGCAGAATCTTGAGAGTTGATTTTGGACATGAGTCACTTTCTCCCCAGGTTGCCAGTCTCCTGAATAAAGCACACTTTCCTTTCCAGCTAGCACTTGTCTCTGTAGTATTGTCTTTCAAGTAGCAAGCAGCCAAACTTAAGTTCAGTAAATATTCTCTTTTTGAGTCTCGCCCATTCTTCATCCTCATACCCCAAGCCTGGAGGTCTAAGAAGACCTCTAACATTGCTTCTTACTGTCATATGATGTGACAGTTAAAGAGTGACTTTCAGAAACTTTCAGAACTGGGCCTTGCAGCAACTTCTCTCTGACTGGTTTACAATCTTGTGTAAGCAAGGTGATTCCTTAGAGAAAGGTATCTTTCCTTCAGATGAGCATGATGGGGTTGGATCCCATGTGTATCATATGCCTGTGTAGACCCACATTCTGTTCTGTTACAAGGCAATTACAAAGCAATGGGTCAATCTTCATTATGCCAATTTACTACATATCCTGGGGATCTGGTCTGCTAAAGGGACTGGCTGGGAGATAACTTCCAGTCCAAGCCGCCTCCCTGACTACAACTAGCTCTCTTCCCAGTGCCCCACACCTTTGTCTTAAGCCCAGGTCTAGGATTAACTTCTTGATTTTTCAAGCCAACATACTTAAGAGTATTATTATCTTTTCCTTCTAAGCTTTGGGGAAGGTCACCCTACTCAGTGACTAGTGATGCCAAAACTTGGCCTCTGTCCACTGGTGCCAAATAGAAACATGAAGATAGAGTTTTGGGTGAAGGAGAAAACAATAGACTTTATTGCTTTGCCAGGCATAGAGGGCCACAGCAGGCTAATGCCTTAAAGACTCTGCCCCCCTTGGGAGAGATTAGGAGGTGGTTTTATAGTATTGGGAGTGGAAAATGGGGCTTCAGATAAGGATCAGGGTAGAGGCAAGTTAGCATTTTTTCTCAAAGCTGGTATTTATTGGCCCTAGGACTGGTTCTGGTGGTCCTTTTTCTTTCTGGAATGAAGAATGCTTCATTAAGTAGTTAACATCTTACATTTGTTGGGAGTTTTAGTTCTGTGGAAAGGCTCAAAGATATTGTTATGTATATTCCTTGAAGAGGAACCAGGACCCTGCCCCCAAGGGTGCACTATTAAAATATGTCTCTTGACTGCTCCTCCCTGGTATCTGCATCCCTTCCCTCCCCTGATTAGCAATCATTTGAACCTCCCCTTTGGAACACAGGGAAGGTCAATTAGGCTGAAGCTTATTCCCTAAAAACAAGAAACATGGGACAGAGAAAGGCTTGTGTGCCCAGGAGCCCCACAGGGCCCTGCTATGTTGCACTAGGTCTACTTCAAAACTCCTTGGGTTTTTAGGGCATATACTTCTAGAGCATCTTTAGGAAGATGAAACTCTTTGGGCAAAATGACTCACCTTCTTTATAGGGGCAGTTTCATTTACCATGACTCTCAGAGAGTGGTAACCCTGAAACCCTGATATAATCACAAAATTTTCTGTTAAAAAGTAATCTTTAGACAATGGAAACTATCCATCCATTTTGTAGTAAAATAAATAAATAAACTGATGATTTATCATTTCAGTTTAGCTAAAACATTTCATCTAAAAAACCAAAAACAGTGAAAAGAGAACTAGTAAATAAATAAAAAAGGAAGAGAAATATATATCCTCTCTTCTAACTAAAGGCAAGTATCATAAGTATCTTCTTTGTATCTTCAGAGATTAATACAACATTTGCACATAATACTCTATAATTTGGATGTAAAAGCATATAAGCATCAAAGTTATGTATGGGAAGAAATGCAGAGACAGAAAACTTGAAAGCTCACTTGAGTTGTGACTAACCCAAAGTCATCACACTAGTTTATATTATCGACTTTAAAATTTACATGACCTGAAAGTTGAGAGTTAAGTTTTATTTGGGGTGAAATTAGGACTTAAATCCAGAAGACAGCATCTCAGGTAGCCCTGAGAAATCACTCTGAGGAGACTAGGGGGTAAGCTAGGATATATGAGCTTTTTCAACAAAGGGAAGGTAGTAGAAAAAAAAAAGTTTTACAGACAACCAGATTTACGGAAAAACATTTACAGAAACCAGTTTCTATGGGAAGATGTAGAGGTCTGGGCTTACTGGAATCACCCCTTTGATATGCACCTCAGCTGTGGGCCAGTCTTCTTTGTTTCTGTCCTGAGTTCCCTCAGGGCTCACTGGACCACATTGGGAGGGGCTGTTCTCACAAATGGTGATGGCATCTTTTGTTTTGTCACTTAGCTGCAGCCCAGAAGGCTGGATTTCAGGTAGCTCTGAAATACCAACCCAAAGAGGAAAGAGGAAATATCAGGATATAAGTCATAAAGTGAGTGGGGAGGTGCCTGCAGCCATGCACACATTTTATAGAAGTTTGCTGCTGATCTCTTGAAGGTTAACACTGGGGTACTGCAGGTCAGCAGCTGCAGTGACTCATGTTTTATTCCATGTAGAGGCTGATGGCAAGTGCCAAATTTTAGTTCACAGTATCAACACAGAAAAGATATTTCACTGATTATGATAATGCCTAGTTTAAATGTTGTTTTACTAAACTATGAGGACTTCAAAGATGAGGGCCTTAGCATCAACTCTTCCTAACTTCCTTTAAGAGTTAATCCAAGAATGTATATAGGAGACATATAGCTGTTATTCACAAATATATGTTAAAAGAATGAAGGAAAACATGAACTTCTTATATGTTGTTCTATTTCTTTCCATAGAATTTCTACATGTCATCTGGAAGATATAGACAGAGCTTAATATGAAATATTACAACTTGATTACAAGGATCAGACTTTGTCAAATTATTTCTTACTCTTTGAATGCCTAGGTAAAGAGAAATGCTAGTGGCAGGCAGAAAAGCTATAACATCTAAAATTCATTTTCTATCTATTGTCATATTTATTGTCATGTTCAATGAAAGAAACTTTGAAATAGCTTACACCATTTCCATATGAATCATTGCTGAAATTTAAGAAAAGCAGCTAGCATCATTCAAGAATGACCCAAGTATAGTGATGGAAGAAAAGTATGCCATTGGCAATCTTTCAATGTTCCCTTTTCATGCCCATTTTATCCTTCCAAAAACATCCCTTTGTCCATACCTAGCACAGTTTTAATGCTTATTGGCAGCCTGAAAACCAGTTCTGCAAGTAGTAAGGCCTGAAGATGATCTTTCCAACATGAAGCAACTGAGGTGAGGTTCCACAGCTATCTCTGAGTTAATCTCAAGTCAAAAAAGAATCACCTGCTCCATTATGCTGCCTACTCTGGAAGTGGGACATTCACAAGTTTCCCCCACTGAAAATTCTCATTATCTCTATCTGTGTTTTTACTTTATCTATATCTATATCTGTGCCAATGTCATTGTCTTTGTATATGTCTCTATCTATCTATCTATCTATCTATCTATCTATCTATCATCTATCTATCATCTATCTAATCTATTTATCTCCTGATTAAAACCTATGTGAACTTGAGTTTGGCACTTGCCTTCTGCCTCTATATGAATTAAATCATGAGCCCCTGTATCTGCTGACTTGCAGCACCCCCTGAGCAAGCTCAGGGTGGAGATAAGGAGTGAGACATTCTGTACTCTGGTAAAACTGGAAGAACAGGTCTTCAGATCATTAGATAATTTTAGAAGATTTTATGAGCCCAATTCTTGCATCTTCTCATATCTAGAAAAACATTGAACTCCTTCATGATGATTGATGTCTATAGCATTAACCCGCACAGGACTAAAAGCAAACTTCTGAAAAATGTGTGCATGGCTGCAGGAACCTCTCCCTTCACCCTTATTACTCATATCCTGATATTTCCCCTTTCCTCTTTGGGTTGGTAGAGCTATCTGAAATACTATCTCCTGGGTTGTAGTTAAGTGACAAAATAAAGATGTCGTGGTCATCTGTGAAGGCAGTCACTCCCAAGGGTGAGCTGGTGAGCCCTGAGGGAACTCAGGACAGAAACAAAGAAGACTGGCTCAAAGCTGACATGCATATCAAAGGAGTGATTGAAGTAAGCCCAGACCTTTATATATTCCCATAGAAACTGGTTTTCTGTAAATCTGGTTATCTGTAAATCATTTGTTCCTACTACATTCACTTTGTTGCAAAACTCCTAAATATCCTAGTCCTCTCCCCCGCATCTCCTTGAAGCCATTTCTCAGGGCTATGTGAGATGCTGTCTCCTGGGCATAAGCCCTAATTTCATCCCAAATAAAACTTGACTCTCAACTTTCAGGTTGTATATTGTTTTTAAGTCAACGCTTATATCAAGATGAGTGTGAAGTATTATTAGTAGATAGAGATTCAGATAGAATTTCAGATAATCCTAGAGATTCTACAACCATTTGAAAAAATGTATATAATTTTTTTTAATTATAAGGATAACTACATCTATATCCCAGTGATTTTAAACTTTAACAATTACAAAAACTGTGCTCACTCTGAAAATGTGAATAATATTCTTATGATTGAAAGCAACCAAGGTTTATAGTAACTTTAAGGGCTATTAAGCAAGTTCCTATATGAATCCAGAGAGTGAACTGTATAAGCATTTAGAATGTGCTGATGATAAAGGGATTCATAAAAGTTGTTATGCTGATTTTATGTTGATGAATGTTTGACTATAAGGTGAGTTATTAAGCAGAAGCAAGTGAAACTAATGTTTAAATGTTATGATATATGTGTAATTGAAAGTGAATTTTCTTGGCAAAATGGGGAACACACTGAAAGAGAAAGAATGAGTTCAAATCAAAATAACACAGATAAATCCATTTGCAATGCCAGTATAAGCAGCCAAGTTTTATACAAAGCCAAAAAGTTTAACCCCTAAAGGAATCTAGTCCAAATGTATTTGAAGCATTATATAGATGTGTACTAGGCTCAGTAGTTGACACTCAGTTCTACTTTTTAATTAGATTTGTGCAGCCATCCTTCTTTCTCCTCTTCACCATAGGTATTTTTCAACTCTTTGCAGTCTGTTAGGTAGAAAAGGATAGGGCTTCGGACCTAGGTTATTCAAAACAGCCCATTTATTTATTACCAAAAACAGGAGGCCTGCGATCAAACAATGAAAACATATGCAGGTACCAAAGGAATGCTCTTCGGAGCACATCCCTATAACTTTCTCCCCATGCAAATAAGGTGTCCTTGCCCAGAACCAATCAGAGGATTAAAATGGGTCCCCATACAGAGATCAAAACAGTGCCACAGGGTGGTTGGAACAGATAATTAGTAAGCCAGAGGCAAAAGAACATGGGTCCTCAAACAGTATGTGATGTAGGAATATTAGGAGAGACCCAGTTGCAGTCAGGACCAGTCCCTATCCCCGGGTGTCCATCTCTCTCTGAGGGTGTAAATAAAACTTGCTGTACACTGCAACTCAACTCTTGATTGATCAAGATTGCAATCTTTGAGGCAACTGGCAGGAATGTTTCTCACACGGGATGAAGGGCTGGAGTGGCTCATTAAAAAAGCCCAAGTCAGACCTGTCACACTGCAGTGTCAATTTGAGGGGAAATTTCCTTCCACCCAGAACTGCTCCAGCCTGGGCTGATAGCTCCTGGGTGGCGAGACCGGCTCCCTCCATCCCTGCATAACAAGACCGCAGGGGCTCTATCTTGGTACCACCGCAGCACTTCTTGGCCTACACCTCCAAATACTTGTGTGTAGGCAGGGACCAAGGGAGAAATAGCACAGGGCAGAGGAAACTGACATCTTATTGCTTGCCTCTTTTTCTAGATGCAAATCAGTAAACCTACTGGATGAGTCGTTTATATTCTCTTTGGATGTTGTTCCAATTACCGAGTGACGAGAGCTCTGCATCTACACCATAACAATTTAGTTTAGAGTGTGAACTCTAAAGACTTATCGGATGACCACACAATGTAAACTTGGACCTAATAATGGTTAGAAAGTGGAGACACAAAGACCCATTGCCACGTTTCTGATTTTCCTCTTTTGTTGCTTTCCTCCATGGCCCTGCTCCCCTTTCTGTAAACTTCCACTTCATCACCTGCCCTGCAGATAATAGGGCAGGAAATGCTCACCTGCCAACAGATATTTGAATAAGACCTCTCACTCGAGCTTTCTCTTTAACACTATTCTAGTGTTGTCCACACTCATCATTTACATTTTTAAAGTAGTTTTATATTAGTATCATATTCACCTAATTTGCTCCTTTATTTCCACCCTTGTCTTTATGGATAGAAAAATTAATGCTAAAGTTGCAGAGGATATCTCTCTCCCTGTTTCATACTCAAATAATCTGATATGAAATAAATATATATATATATATATATATATATATATATATATATATATAAATTACATCAAAGGAAGATTGAGAGGCTTATTTTTGAACATTCTGAGCAAGACAATAAAATGAGTGATAATCCATGAACTCATAAAAATGCTGAGGTGGTACTGTTTTTATGGTTGGTTAGTTGGTTAAAGCCAAATAAGCCTGTACTAGAAGGGAAGAAGAAGAAAACCTTTTCTAATACTTGAAGAAAACAGAGTAACTTCAAAACATGTTAGAGAGAAGGCAGAAACATATGGATCTCTCCCACAAAGAAGTTTTTATCCACATTTTACACTGTAGGAAAAATTTGAGGTCAGGATATGCAAAGCTATTTAGCATCTAATCAACTTAACTTTCCAAATTAAAAAGTAAATATAAAAATAACTCAAATAATCATTGACAAAAAATGTTTAAATGTTTCTTTTTTTCTTTTTTGGGGGGCCTCACCCAGGGCATATGGATGTTCCCAGCCTAGGGGTAGAATTGGGGCTGTAGGTCCTGGCCTGTAGCCCCAACAATGCCAGATCTGAGCCATATCTGCAAACTACACCACAGTTCATGGCAACACTGGATCCTTAACCCACTGAACGAGACCAAGGTTTGAACCTGCCTCCTCACTGATACTAGTCAGATTCAATTCCACTGAGCCAAGATGGGAACACCAAAATGTTTCAATCTTGAAGAGAAAGATGTTTTTTTCCCAAAAATTATTAATAAATGAAGAACAGAAAATGTCAAATAATAAACAGAATTGTGTCATTTTTACTTCACACCACTCTATCCACTGTCAAAACAATGTATAAACAAACAAAAAGTGGATACTGAGAATTAGAAAGGCTATTTTTGTTGCTTTGACATATTAGAATTCTGTATTATATTATTAAATAGATAATTAATGAATTCATTTGGATTATCATGGAAAAACTGTCCTTGAAAACATTTTCCAAAGTACTTCATTAGAACAAGTGAATTTCTTAGATCTAGGTTATATTGCTTTCATATAAATTCTCTCAACATCTCATATAACATTCTTGTTAAAGGGGAATATGTGAATTATATGATAGTGTCAATATGTAGATTCATAATTAGTGAAATAATTACTCCAGCTTCCCTCTCATTTAAAATGTCATACAATAGGACTTTATCAACCTAAAGTGTCAGTTTTACTATAATTCTGCCCTTAGCCTTGAAAAACAAAGATCCATCAAAAACTTAAATGAAAGGACTCTGCAGGTTAAGGATCTGGGGTTATCACTGTAGTGGCTTAGGTGGCTACTGTGGTGTGGTTTTTGCTCCCTGGCCAGAGAATTTCCTCATTCTGTGGGAAAAGTCAAAAAAAAAAATTTAAATGACAATAACAAAGTTTTTTTATAACAAAATTGTGGTTATACCAAAATAAGAAAAATAAACAATGCCGTAGATGATTCTAGAATCAAAATCATTCTCCTGATTTTTCATCAATAGGATAAAATAAAACTACTTTCATCAAAAGGATAAAATAAAATTGTGATAAATTTTATAGTTTTTATTTAGCTCCAAAATGATTAATTTTTAAAGTTTTGAGTAGTGAAAACCTGGTTTAAAAGCTGTCATGTAGAAAGACATGGGGGATTTTGCTCACTGTCAAACAAAAAGAAGCTATAATGTAATATAATTGAATTTAGATTTCATTAATGAATGGATTTTGTTGACATAATGAGAAGTCATTCTTCTGATGCATTTCACATAAATCATATCACCTCTGAAGCTCCTGCCTTACTGATGGTTTTGCATTTTAGGGACGCACTGGCAAAATGAGGAGTAGGAGTCAGAGGAAGTTGTTCAACATTGCAAATTGTCTAGAAATTATACTGCTCTAATTGCTATCAAAGAAACTAGATATATTTAGCCTTAAGATTAAACTAAAGGTCATTAATGTTAAAAAAAAATCCTAACAAATAGAAAGAAAACAGATTTTATATCTTTTCTTCCAAACAACCCAATTTAAACCATTGCAGGGAAGTTACAAGACTCTGATTTTGACTCAAATGAGTTTTAAACAATTGAAGTGTTTGTTCTCTGTATTATACAACACAGAACTACCCTTACAAAGACAATCAAGGAAAGATACATATATTTATAAAGGGAAAGAGTATGAAGGAATGTTGCTCTGGGTGAGGGGGTTGTATGAAAACTTACATGGTTCTTCTTTTTTTTGTTTTTTTTTTGTTTTTTTTGTTTTTTGTTTTTTTGCTATTTCTTGGGCCGCTCCCGCGGCATATGGAGGTTCCCAGGCTAGGGGTCGAATCAGAGCTGTAGCCACCGGCCTACACCAGAGCCACAGCAACTCGGGATCCGATCTGCGTCTGCAACCTACACCACAGCTCACGGCAACGCCAGATCGTTAACCCACTGAGCAAGGGCAGGGATCGAACCCGCAACCTCATGGTTCCTGGTCGGATTCGTTAACCACTGCGCCACGACGGGAACTCCCATGGTTCTTCTTAATTTGAAATTGTATGATTCTACCCATACAGTAACATAAATAGTGCATGCCTGTTGTCAATAGGTGCTGAAGAAGCATTCCAGATATTGGGTAAAATGGAAAACTTCCCCTTGCCTTTGTGTTTTTGTCCCATAATTTACATATTCTTTCTAACACAGTGATAAAGTGACTTAAAGAAATAAATAAACTTTCTATAGTTAATGATAATTAATTTTAGGTAATTATTCATCAAATAAATTATTTTTACATTTATGAAAATCATTTTGAAAGTTAATACTCTTTAAAATTGACCTCTATCTTCATTAATAAAATTTAAATTTTAAAATTAATCTAATGAAACATTATCATTAGCATCACTTAACATAAAAAATAATAATTATACACACAAATGCACACATACTCCCACATACACATAGCAGAAAAGAGATTGACCATTACAAATTTGTATTAAGGTCTATCCTTCAAATGGTTTGTCACTCTGGAAGTGACCACATACACAATTCATAACCAGTGTGGGCTTTTTTTCTGCCTGGAAAATATTTATAAGAAACATAAAAAGAGGCACCAGTAATCCAATGTGATCTGGCATAAAGAGTGTGGTGATAAATTTTAATTCTGTGGTGCACAATTTTATATATTCAAACTATTCCATTGTTAAGTGTCTTATTAGGTATTTGAAAGTGTTCACAATTAACACATGCTATTTGTGAAGGACTAAAAAAGAACAATTATTGGCTTTTATAAATCATGAAAGAGTAGTTAAAATGCAGTTGGTTTTGCAAAATGATTGGGAGCAAACACTGCAGTATCTCATGGAGGCTGGATGGCAGCACAGACTGTGGGACTGACAGCAGTTTCAGCATCAGAATAACCAAGACAATGTTCCAACTGCATCATTTAATATCTATGAGACTTTGAAAAGTTCCTTCTATGAACCTCAGATTCCTCATCTAAAATTTCAGAACATCTTTTCTTCTTAATTTACCCCCAGAGTTACCTTGAAGACCCCCCCCCCAAAAAAATGTTTTTTGGTCTTATTAAAAAACAGAAAAAAAAATAAGACATTACTACTCTCAGTTCACACATGCTTTGCTTTATAATATCTTAGATTCATTTGTATGTCTTTTGTTCTTTTAAAAATTCAAAATATAACTTCAGGCTATAATGGTTCAGAAATCACTTATTTTCAGGAACTAGAAAAGGCATAACCCTTAGAAGTTACAGGAAAAGAGATGGGATGAGTTGTAGAATAGATAGTGGCTAAGCTCTTCTTGAAGCTAGAGAAAAACTGCCTGTGTTTGTACTATGAGAGTGCAGTAAAGCAGTAACTGAGAAAAGAGTAAAGAGAAACCTCTGTTTCATGCCTAAGATACCAATTTGAACTGATTAGAGAGATAAAAGCTTGTTCCAGTTTGACAAACTTTCAAAACCTCATCTCGACTCTTTTAATCAACCCAACACCTCTTGTCCTTAAACAGCTTTATTTCTGGAGTCTAATAGTCACTTGGGGTGAAATTATCTGGTCGGAACAGAGCCTAAGATGACTATGTCTGGTCCAGAATAAATAGGGGCTAATGTATACTTTACAAAAACAACAAAAAGAAGAGGTGAAAGGGAATCAATAACCCACAGCCTTTCCTTCTAAATGACTTTAAGTAGTAACTTTAGAAGGTTGTATTTTTAATGAATTTCTATTTGTAGAGTAGATTTCATGAGAAGACTCAAACTTAAGAATGCCCATTGAAAGCTGTGCTAACTCTTTAACCTAACCTAGATGAGAGCTATTTGTGGGTAAAGAAGCCATGGTATAACATGTAGGAAACAGTGTGATGGGGGAAATTTAGCATACTTTTCAACATACACTGACCTTAATAAGATTCTGGTTGCTCTGGAACATTTCTGTGAAGAAGTCTTCTCATTTTCCTATATTTCTGGATCCATCATTATTTATTTTTATTCTATTTGTGGCAGAATGACCTTAAATAGTGTGGGAAAAAAGATTACCACACTTTTGCTAGCAAAACTGAGAGTTAAAACCCTTTAATTAAAAAAACAGGCTGTGCTGGTAATAAATTTAGCTCGGATTAACTGTTATTCTCTCTGAAGATCACCAGACTGTTTATAAGTTTATGCAGTCACATTTGTGGGCTTGAGGGCCGTGCCAAAGCATATATCCATTAGAGACCTTGTTTTAAGATCTCTTCAGTATGAGACTGAAGTTGCAAATTTAAGGTCAATTGCTATTGTTATAGCTCTGTCAAACTCTGTTTATCATAATGGCTTTGTTTGGATGTAGTAGAATAGAGTCAGTTGTGGTTTGAAGCAAATGAGCAGTTGACAGTGAATTAAATGATTTTCAACTGCAGATGTTTTGTTACCATTATTTTATCAGCCTCATCATCATCATTATCATTGTAATCATCATATTCTTGTTACATACTGATGTAGTAGAGATAGAAAGAAGAGTAAGTCACATCTTCTATATTTGACAAGTTTCTAATTCATTTGGAAGGGATAGCACACATGCATAGAAGGCCTGACGATATTCTATTTAGAATGGCATCAAACAAAATATGCAGTCATTTACAAAAGAAATATCATTGGGAGATTAAGCTAACAATGGACAAATCTACATTCATTCATTTATTCATGCACTCAGCAGTCTGTCTTGATAATTTTATGTTAGAGATATATTTAAGTGAAATTAATGGAAAATCTAAGATGGGCTAAAATGAATAGTATTTTACTGCTGTTGTTTTTCTCCCATAATAAGAATCCAAGACACAGATCATTTTTTTCAGACTGCATTCTTAGTGGGTTAACTTCAGCCTCATGACTACTCTCTCTTATTTACTAGATATTGTCATAGCTCTTCAATCACGGTAGAATGAGGTAGTGAGGGACATGAAGTAATAAGTCTCCAAAAGTGGTGGAGGAGAATGGAGTAAGGAATATAAGAAGACAGAAGACAAGAGATCAAAAGAGAAGATAAGGCAGTTAGATAAAAGGAGTTCAGGTAGGCTGAGGTGTGTAAGCAAAAGATTAGATGAAGAATAATAAAACTTTGTTTTGGATAAAAATTAGCATCATAATAAGAATGACTATTATAGAATATTGACTTAGCTAAAATTTTGTATATATTCCACTTTATAAAAGTGGAACATCTGTGATCTCAATTACCAGTAGAAGACTGCTAAGGCAAAGATGAATATAAAATTATAGGACCTATTGTGAGGATAAACCACACTCAGAGGGTTCTTAGAATTTGATTTAAGGACAGAATCAGGGGCTCAGTCAGGTAGCAGTCATAGATAGGTAAGTTTAATGATTCAAAGTAAATAATTACATCAGACTGTATTCTTAAGATACATGCACCCACATGTTCATTGCAGCTCTATTCACAATGGCCAGGACATGGAAACAACCCAAATGTCCATTGACAGATGACTGGATTAGGAAGATGTGGTATACATACACAATGGAATACTACTCAGCCATAAAAAAGAAGGACATAATGCCATTTGCAGCAACATGGATGGAACTAGAGACTCTTATACTGAGTGAAGTAAGTCAGAAAGAGAGGGACAAATACCATATGATATCACTTATATCTGGAATCTAATATGAGGTACAAAGGATCTTTTCCACAGAAAAGAAAATCATGGATTTGGAGAATAGACTTTTGGTTGCCAAGGGGGATGGGGAGGGAGTGGGGTGGTTGGGGAGCTTGGGTTTTATAGATATATACTATTGCCTTTGGAATGGATTAGCAATGAGATCCTGCTGTGTAGCTCTGGGAACTGTCTAGTCACTTATGATGGTGCATGATAATGTGTGAAAATAGAATGTGTACATGTATGTGTAACTGGGTCACCATGCTGTACAGTAGAAAAAAATTGTATTGGGGAAATAACTATTAAAAAATGAATAAATAAATTAATTAATTAGTAAAACTTAAAAAAAAGAAATATTAAATTCCCAGAGGCCAAGAAAAGGCAAGTGGGTGGAGAGTGGTCAGGAATCTGATGTTTGCCACAATGAAAAGATTTTAAGGACAAGTCACTTATCTACTTAAACAAATATATATTTTAAACCTGTAATCTGTAAGTGAAGTTAAGAGCAACATGTTGACCCAACCAGAACTGTATCACTTAGTACAGTGTGACATGGATAGATTCCAGTATCACTTATAAAATTTGTCAGCAAAACAGTGGTCTCTAGGTTTTGGTTTGTATGTTTTCTAATTTGGAGCCAGACAATATACATTTGATCTCAATTCACTTTCAAATGTAATTAGTCTCCATCTTGTACCTTATCGTATTTTGGACAAATCTTCTTGGTTCACTTTATGCATTACATTTATAGAATAGGCTGGAAATCCTGTAACATAGAAGTATATATTAAGGGCTGTATAAAATCAGTTCTACTCAACCATACCTAATAATTCACCAGGGCCTACTATTGCTTCTCTCTGTTCTTTAGAGATGCACTGGCTTTTCATCTAATCATTTCTCACAATCTGTTAAGAATTGAAGGTAATAAAAATATGTATTAATTTTGTTCAATGGACTAAGATGTTTTCCTTAGTCATTCCAGAATTTTACTGGCTCCAAAAGACACACACAGAAACACACACACACACACACACACACACACATGCAAATAATTTCTTTGCTACTTTTGCAATATAAGCAGGCCATTTTTAGTTACCTACTCAAAGTCTTGGAATATTTAGATGTAGAAGCCCAATCCAGGTCAACTTCTGCACTTCAAAAGAAAAACACTTCATTGCCTCTAAAAAGGACTTTTCCATACCTTATCCGAATATCCTCTATGTTCATTTGCTTGCTCGGAGATTCAAACCTATCATTAAGTACCGCTTTATACTGACATATCCCACGGAGGTTACAGTTTTTCTATACTCATATAAAAATGATCCCCAAGACAGGAAAAAAAAAAGTCCCAAATTTCTCTTTTATTCTAGAAATTAGTCAGTTTTATTATTGTACTTATATTTCTGTTAGTTACAGTCATCTAAATTTACATATTTTATTTCACTATGGTTCTAGATACTCCAGAAAATCTCTCTAGGGGAAAAAAAAGTTATAATAAAAGCATGGAGCTGTCAAATGTGTCTATGTTTCTCTTCCTGTTGATTACCTACATATGGGTGACAAGTATTAGCACCCTTGATGGAAATTAGCTTGTATAATTCTATATAAGCTAAACATGCTATATTAAACTGGGAAACATTTTTATGTGAAAAGCAAGAAATTTAAATTTAGGTAAAATTTAATGATAAGAGAATCCTCCAATTCCAGTTCTAGAAAACTGGGGATTCGGCACAGTCCATTCAATCTAACATGAATATTGAAGGCCAACTCTGTCTGGAATTTCTAATAAATCTAATTTGGGTTACAGAAGAGGAAGTTTAGTAGGGCCTTTTTCTTTCTTAAAAAAGTTTAGATTCTAGAAAAAAAATATCTGTAAAGCCACAATGACAGGCAAATTGCATATTCTCTAAAGAAATGGGCTCTGTAGCTTTGCAGAGCTCATTTGGGATGATCTTTCATCTCCACATTGGTCAATTACATTAATAAGCACTTGAAGTTAAGATTCACATTCATCTTCTTACTGCCCCTTTCTGTACAAAAGTTAATCCAAATAGAGGTACATAATATTTAAGTATTCTGAACTATTGTCATGTCAACTTCCAGTTTAAACAGTTTAGCTAAAAATTTTCACAAGTGAGAATTGGACTATTAAAGTACTGTAAATAATTTTCTTTTCTTTTTCTTTCATTTAATCTCTCCTTTCTCAATAAAAAGCTTGTCAATCTGCTATTCTTTCACAAAGTTCCTAAATATCTAGAAGAGATAACTCATTGTAAAACTGGTCACTGATGATATGACAATAGTATATGGACAGCCTAAGATGACAGCATAGGTTTTCTGAAGTCATACATCATAGTAGATTAGTTGTTCAGAATTGTTTTAATGCTTTAATTAACTGCCTTTCTATCCTGAGCCAATTAAAAAGAAACAATCTATTACAAGGGAAATAGAGTAATTAGGTGAAATAAAAAATTCCTCAAGAAATGGTGACTGAGAGAAATTATATACTTCTTTCAGCCAGTCCAACAAAAATTACCTTAGTGAGTCATTTTGGACTTGAAATAGGTCCTTTTTCTTGGTCTCTAAACCTATGAATACAGATTTGTGTTTCTTGTGGTTGACATGAATTTGGAAGCTGTCACAGCACCAGGGAAGGCCAGTTGTGACTTTGCAAGACCATATTTAAAAATATAACCAAAGCCAAGAACTCCTCTAGAATTAGCGAGGTGTGTTTTTAGGTTCTGACAGAAAAGTAACCTCAGGGCTTAAACCGGCAACCACCTTTTTCAGGATCACGGTAACAAAATTACCTTTATTTATTTGCCTAGAAAAGAAGAGGAGGAAGGGAACAGAGGACTTGGAAAGCTTCTTACCATATTTCACTATGCTTGGAGAGCTCTCAAGAAAAAAAAATCCATGTTAAATATAAATTACATTTTTATTTCCCTGAATAAGTGATACCAGGCCAATGTTTTTGTTCAAGCTATAGTTCCTTTGTTTCATGTTACCAAAGAACTTGTTTCTCTTAGGTTATTATTTTCTGCCTGAGACTAGTATGAGCAGACATTTCCCAGAGTTACTGAGAGAGGATATAGCAAAAACATTACATGTGTACATCTAAGTTTTCTCTGGGGTTCTAGGCATACATTTGAAATAATTGTTAATCCATAGATTCCAAGGACTATGTTTGGTTAAAAGAGTACTATGGAAAAGACTGCATTTAATACCAGGCTACAATTTAACTATTCAACATTAACAGCATTCTGCATATCACTTAAGCTGACTTCTAAAGTTTTGTTAGTCCTCAGTATAATATTTATTAGGTGATTCAGCTTACACCAGCTCTGATTACAAAGAATCCTTTCACATATTTCTAGCTCCATTTTAATACATTAGTTACTACATTTCCATTTTTCAATGGACAAATAATATATTATTTTTCTTCTAAAAAGTCAGATGGTTTGTCAAAAATAGTTTATTGAATAAAGTTGAACATACACTTTACAACTTATGCCAACATTAGGCCAAATAGTTAAAATATCAACATATAAAACACAAACCATAGAAGTTAGAAAGAAATTTATATATCTCTGTACACAATCTTAGAATGAAGAAGACCTTATTTAAGCAATAACACAAAGATAGATACTGTAAAGGCAGGATTGTATAGTATTTAAAAATAATACTCTGAGAGGTCAAACCATTTTAATTCTGTCTTTGTTACTGACAAGCTATGAATTTTAGTCAGGCTTCTTAACCTCTCTAAACCATCCACCTACTTAGGAATAATAGTATCTCCATCATCAAATTCTTAGGAAGAGTAAGGTTGCAAAAAGAATTTTGGTAAAGGTTTAGACAAATTTTACTTTTAAAAGATACAGACAGGCATATAAATTAGTAGGTATTTTCTGGTGAATGACATATTTTATTACTTTTGCTTGTATTAATAACTTAAATATTTATTCAATAGAATATTTAATTCATTTTAAAAATTGAGAAACTATGTATATGTGAGGTATATATGTATGGTGTGTACATATATATGTACAAGTATATACAAGTACATATGTACAAGTGTATATGTATGCACATTTATATACATGCACATATATAATCTTTTTCAATATAAGTGAATATTACTTGAGAGAACATATTTTAGTAGGTAATTTTATTAGTATTTTAGATTTTATGAGTATGTTAGAATGTATGTGACCACAAATTTTGTTGTCCATTTTGTTTGATTCCAAAATTTTATCATTATAATTATTAACCAAGGGAAAAGTAAAATATTTTTTAAAGTTGAGCATAATTGTAAACCACCTTGAAGCATTGTTTTGTTTGTTGGAAGCAAGTCAAAGAAGGGGTAGAAAAGGCAGAAAAGAGAAGTGAAGGGAAAGAAAACTGTCCAAAATGATTATTTTTGAAAAATCTTATTATATATGTGTGTTTTTTTTTATTTTTGTCACTTTTTAAAAGTTGACATATCCTTAAACAAGATGCTCTGGGTGAGAAGGAAGATGTTTTGAAAGGAAGATTAAGAAGGAGTGCTTGAAAAAATTGAGAAGCAAGAAGGAAGCATTTGAAGCCTGAGTAGTATGGTTGAAACAGTGGATCCCCAGAGCAGATGACCACAGAAGAGATCTGTACTGGTGGGAGTAGATGGGGCTTTAGAAACAGAATTCATATTATTTCATGTTCTGCTAATGCACTTTGTTTTTCAAGGACTGAATTTCTTTTCTCTGAGTGCATGCTTTCAAAAGTCTTGGGCTAAATACAAACAGCTTTTGTAAGTGATGCTTTTGGTTTCTCTTAGAAAAGACTAGACACAAAGAGAATATTCTGTTAAGGGAAACGATGACTTTAATGAAAAAACTTCATTACAAACAGAGATGGGAATGAAAGAAGACCTTAGAACCACAATCCTCTAGAAGTCACAGGAATTTTCATAGTTCATGGAATAAGGTAGAAAGGTTATTGTATACACAGATAGCTATTACATAAATTACTCAGGAAGGATTCAGGGATCTTAAGAGGGTTGACAGTGTCCCCCAGTGTGAAAACACTTAACTAATAAATGGCTAACTGCTAAGTTTCAAAAAAAGTAGAATGTAGTAAGTTATACAAACAGCACGAGGAACAGAAATGGGTCTAACACTAACAAGAATACACTCTCCCCTCCATTTCCTAGGTCAACTTTGACAGTAGAAAGAAATTTTGATAGAAAAGAAAGTAGTCCCAGGAACTGTACCAGCTTGAAGATAGTGTTAGCTAGATGGATGGGTTGACAGACAGCACTTCAAGGACTTATGCCTGCAGGAAAAACCCTTGTAGGTACAAATGAATATGACTTTAAACAGCTTTGTTAGCTTTGGTCTGAAGAGTAATTAAAGACTGGAAAGGTAACCAAAGAGCAACCCCATATCTTAGGATCTTTCAAAACAGAGATGATGTAGAGAATTTTAATATTAATGCTTAAAATTTAAACCAACAGAGAGTTGTCTTGCATCTCACAGTATTAAGACAATAGACAACATTCACAGAGGTAACCACATGATTTACGGTCACTGATATGTACAAAATATGGGTCCTTCATCTCTCCCTAGGAGGTGAATAGAGTTGAAGATAGGAATAGAAATAAGACATTTTAATAAACCACAGAGAAAAATGGGCCACCTTGTGTGGTATCAACAGGACAGGTGGGATGTTTGCTGCTATGGATCTAATCTCAACTCTGCTACACACTGTAGCTGTTTATATAACCTAATTAATTCTCTAAAGTTAAACAGGAATTATATACCCATTGCAATGCAATGATGAAAATTTAATGATATTCAAGATTTCTGCAAAAACCAGTTGTTCAATTAATGGAGATGAATACAAATTGTAGAATGAATAAGTGTGCAGAAAGAAAAATTCTGGGGCCTTCCTTATTGCTTCTGCAGGACAGAAAAACTTTCTGAAGTTACTTTCTGCTCTGTGAATCTCCGTTTTTCAGAAAGGCAGACCAAAAGGAACCTATTTTTCCCTCTGCAAAGACAAAGTAATGAGTACTTTAAAATAGGATTTTTTTTATAGCTTTCAAAACAGAAAAACAAAAGAAAATATCCTCATCATTTAAGACCTAAAGCTTTACCCATAAAAGTCAAACCAATGTGCTTTTTTGTCTCATATTGATCTTGGAAGATTCAGACTTAACAACAACCAAAAAAAAAAAAAAAAGATTTAAAAAAAGGCAGGGGGAACATCAATATATCTCTTTGCTTTGGAGCAGTAATCATTTTGGCCTTTTCCTGAGCTCTCCTTAGCTGTTCCCAGCACTGCTATTTGTTGGCTTTTTCTTGCCTTTTGTGGCAGTTCTTTCTTCTCTATGTCCTGGTGTTTGTCTGAGACCTCATACAATCTTACTTAGGTTCTTTCTTTTCAATCTATGATTTCTTTTGGACTGCAGACATTCTATTTTTATTTCACCTTAAATTCCCTTAGCTGATTTCATTTGTTCAGTTGCTCAAAAGTATAGGATAAAAGCCACTGTTCAAGAACATAAATTAAGTATATGTATGTGTATATGTAAAATGTTGGAACCTGATGGTGCTACACACTATTTACTATTTTACAATGTAAAAACAATTTTGTAATGAAATATTCCTTGAGGTCT
Source organism: Phacochoerus africanus (assembly GCF_016906955.1). Lineage (NCBI taxonomy): Eukaryota > Metazoa > Chordata > Mammalia > Artiodactyla > Suidae > Phacochoerus > Phacochoerus africanus. The sequence goes on from NC_062551.1 coordinate 124,624,293, forward strand.
TTGGCAAAAACCAAACCAAACAAAAAACAAAAAATCTCTCAGTGTCTGTTGAACAAATATCATTAATGTCTCAATTGTCAAAGTCCCCTCTTTTACCTAGGTGACTATAAGGAAACTGTCAAGACCATTTGTAACCTGCCTTGGTGTGTTATATACAACCTCACTCTTTCCTTTATGTATTCCCTCTTTTTCAGTCAGGCGATATCCTCAAAGAATCCACTAGAAGCAAAGTTGGTTTTTGTTTTATGCCTTTCCTTATACTATTAATATTTTTCTGAATTGTCCTTATGCTTTTCATTTACTCATTTTTACACATTTTAGACAATGTACTTCAGGTCATGCAGCCTCCAGAAACCCTGCCCAGTGCAGCCAGGCTACAGTTACTTGTCCTTAACTGACTTCACACAGTACCATATGCTCATGATGATTCCCATATACTGGAACATTACCTGTTTTGGCAAAAAAATAGGTTTTCTATCTGATGAGAAGCTAGAGGTGAGTGAACCCAATCTCCTACTCACAGTAAAATAAGCATGACATTGGCATCATAAAAAATTGGAATTAAGTCCACCTCACCCACTTTCTTGGATAAGTTATTTAAAATTTTCTTATTCTTCTCATTTATGAAATGGTGATAATACCATAGGAAAGAATTGCTTTGAAATATAGAAATTATATAAAATTTATGCACAAGTAGTTGATCAAGAAATGGCAATATTTTATTTCAATTTATTTGCAACTGGAAGGCCCATAGTGCCTGCAACATTAGCCCATGAAGGACAGCCATTGTACTACAGTGCTAGAGATGTATAAGCTAAACAAGACAGAGTAAATCTCTGGGTGAAGTCAACTACTCTGCTGCTTCTACCATACTGTTTCTGAATTATATTTTGCCCAAGTGGAGTTCATACTGCTAATGTTCTTCAGAAAGAGTTTGAAGCAGGAGTTCCCATCATGGCTCAGTGGAAATGAATCTGACTAGAATTCATGAGTTTGCAGGTTCGATCCCTGGCCTTGCTCAGTGGGCTAAGGATCTGGTGTTGCCATGAGTTGTGGTGTAGGTCACAGACACAGCTCAGACCTGGAGTTGCTGTGGCCATGGCATAAGCCAGCAGGTACAGCTCTGACTTGAGCCCTAGGCTGGGAGCTTCCATATGCCACAGGTGCATCACTAAAAAGACAAAAAAAAAAAAAGAAAGAAAGAAAAGAAAAAGAAATAGTTTAAGGCATCTCCTCAAAGGAACCAACAATCCTGACCCTTTCTATTACTGTTGTATCAGAAATGCCTCATTGCTGTTTTACAGCTTCTGTCTCCATACCCTTCAGGCTGAAAGACTGATCCTCAACTAGGTGATGTGTAAAGAATCTCTAAGAGGCACAAAATATGGATATATTTAAGAGAGTTAATTCCCAGATCCTCAGTTATGGTGTCAAGAACCTCAACTACTTGGGATGTAGCTTCTCCTTTCCTATCTTCATTTCATAGTCATAATTGGATTCATTGACCCAAGGAAAGTCCAGTAGCAGAGCACTGAAACAATTAAAAAAGCAATTAGGTAATTTCTTTTTTTTTTTTTTTAATATTCCCACTGTACAGCAAGGGGGTCAGGTTATCCTTACATGTATACATTACAATTACATTTTTCCCCCACCCTTTCTTCTGTTGCAACATGAGTATCTAGACAAAGTTCTCAATGCTATTCAGCAGGATCTCCTTGTAAATCTATTCTAAGTTGTGTCTGATAAACCCAAGCTCCCGATCCCTCCCACTCCCTCCCCCTCCCATCAGGCAGCCACAAGTCTCTTCTCCAAGTCCATGATTTTCTTTTCTAAGGAGATGTTCATTGTTCATTTGTGCTGAATATTAGATTCCAGTTATAAGTGATATCATATGGTATTTGTCTGTCTTTCTGGCTCATTTCACTCAGTATGAGATTCTCTAGTTCCATCCATGTTGCTGCAAATGGCATTATGTCATTACTTTTTATGGCTGAGTAGTATTCCATTGTGTATATATACCACTTCTTCCTAACCCAATCATCTGTCAATGGACATTTGGGTTGTTTCCACGTTCTGGCTACTGTGAATAGTGCTGCAATGAACATGCGGGTGCACGTGTCTCTTTTAAGTAGAGTTTTGTCCAGATAGATGCCCAAGAGTGGGATTGCGGGGTCATATGGAAGTTCTATGTATAGATTTCTAAGGTATCTCCAAACTGTTCTCCATAGTGGCTGTACCAGTTTACATTCCCACCAGCAGTGCAGGAGGGTTCCCTTTTCTCCACAGCCCCTCCAGCACTTGTTATTTGTGGATTTATTAATGATGGCCATTCTGACTGGTGTGAGGTGGTATCTCATGGTAGTTTTGATTTGCATTTCTCTTATAACCAGTGATGTTGAGCATTTTTTCATGTGTTTGTTGGCCATCTGTATATCTTCTTTGGAGAAATGTCTATTCAGGTCTTTTGCCCATTTTTCCATTGATGGATTGGTTTTTTTGCTGTTGGGTTGTATAAGTTGTTATATATTCTAGAGATTAAGCCCTTGTCGGTTGCATCATTTGAAACTGTTTTCTCCCATTCTGTAAGTTGTCTTTTTGTTTTCTTTTGGGTTTCCTTTGCTGTGCAAAAGCTTTTCAGTTTGATGAGGTCCCATGGGTTTATTTTTGCTCCTATTTCTATTGCTTTGGGAGACTGACCTGAAAAATTATTCATGATGTTGATGTCCGAGAGGGTTTTGCCTATGTTTTCTTCTAGGAGTTTGATGGCGTCCTGTCGTATATTTAAGTCTTTCAGCCATTTGGAGTGTATTTGTGTGCATGGTGTGAGGGTGTGTTCTAGTTTCATTGCTTTGCATGCAGCTGTCAGGGTTTCCCAGCAATGCTTGCTGAATAGACTTTCTTTTTCCCATTTGATGTTCTTGCCTCCCTTGTCAAAGATTAATTGACCATAGGTGTCAGGGTTTATTTCAGGGTTCTCTATTCTGTTCCATTGGTCTGTCTGTCTGTTTTGATACCAGGACCACACTGTTTTGATGACTGTGGCTTTGTAGTATTTCTTGAAGTCTGGGAGAGTTATGCCTCCTGCTTGGTTTTTGTTTCTCAGGATTGCTTTGGCGATTCTGGGTCTTTGGTTGTTCCATATAAATGTTTGGATTGTTTGTTCTAGTTCTGTGAAAAATGTCCTGGGTAATGTGATAGGGATTGCATTGAATCTGTAGATTGCTTTGAGTAGGATGGCCATTTTTACAATATTGATTTTCCCAATCCAGGAACATGGAATATCTTTCCATTTCTTTACATCTTCTTTGGTTTCTTTGATTAAAGTTTTATAGTTTTCGGCATATAGGTCCTTTACCTCCTTGGTCAGGTGTATTCCGAGGTATTTGATTTTGTGAGGTGCAATTTTGAAAGGTATTATATCTTTGTACTCCTTTTCTAATATTTCATTGCTGGTATGCAGAAATGCAACTGACTTCTGAATGTTAATCTTATATCCTGCTACTTTGCTGAATTTATGAATCAGTTCAAGGAGTTTTTGGGTTGAGTCCTTAGGGTTTTCTATGTATAGTATCATGTCATCTGCATACAGTGACAGTTTGATCTCTTCTCTTCCTATATGGATGCCTTTTATTTCTTTTGTTTGTCTAATTGCTGTGGCTAGGACTTCCAACACTATGTTGAAGAGCAGTGGTGAGAGGGGGCATTCCTGTCTTGTTCCAGATTTGAGTGAGAAGGCTTTCAGTTTTTCCCCATTGAGGATTATATTTGCTGTGGGTTTGTCATAAATGGCTTTGATTATATTCAGGAATGTTCTCTCTATACCCACTTTGGCGAGGGTCTTGATCATGAATGGATGTTGGACTTTGTCAAGTGCTTTTTCTGCGTCTATTGAGATGATCATATGGTTTTTGACTTTTCTTTCATTAATGTGGTGTATGATGCTGACTGATTTGCGTATGTTGAACCATCTTTGTGAACCTGGGATGAACCCAACCTGGTCACGGTGTATAATTTTTTTGGTATGTTGTTGGATTCGGTTGGCTAAGATTTTGTTGAGAATTTTTGCATCTATATTCATCAATGATAATTGGGCGATAGTTTTCTTTTTTGGTGGTATCTCTGTCTGGTTTTGGAATGAGGGTGATGGTGGCATCCTAGAATGTCTTTGGGAGTATTCCTTCTCCTTCAACCTTTTGAAAGAGTTTAAGGAGGATGGGCACCAATTCCTCTTTATATGTTTGATAGAGTTCACCTGTGAAGCCATCTGGTCCTGGATTTTTATTTGTAGGGAGTGATTTTATGACCTCTTCAATTTCACTTCTAGTGATGGGTCTGTTCAGTTGGTCTGTTTCTTCTTGATTCAGTTTTGGCAGGCTGTAAGATTCTAGAAAATTGTCCATTTCTTCCAGATTGTCAAACTTGTTGCCGTATAGTTGTTCATAGTATTCTCTTATGGTTTTTTTGTATTTCTGCTGTATCCGTTGTGATTTCTCCTTTTTCTTTTATAATTTTGGTTATTTGGGTTCTTTCTCTGCTCTTTTTAGTAAGTCTGGCCAGGGGTTTGTCAATTTTGTTGACCTTTTCAAAGAACCAGCTCTTGGTTTTATTAATTTTATCTATTGTTTTTTGAGTCTCTATTTTATTGATTTCTTCTTTGATCTTTATAATTTCCTTCCTTCTACTGACTTTAGGCCTTTTTTGTTCTTCTTTTTCTAATTCATTTAGGTGGAGGGTTAAGTTGTCCATTTGGGATCTTTCTTCTTTATTGAGAAAGGCCTGTATTGCTATAAATTTCCCTCTGAGCACTGCTTTCGCAGCATCCCATAGATTTTGAGCAGTTGTGTCTTCATTATCATTTGTTTCAAGGTAGTTTTTAATTTCCTTCTTGATTTCCTCATTGACCCATTGGTTTTTTACTACCATGTTGTTTAGTCTCCATGCAGTAGGTTTTTTCTCTTTCCTTTTCCCATGGTTGATTTCTAATTTCATGGCATTGTGGTCAGAGAAGATACTTGAGATAATTTCTATGCTCCTAAATTTAGTGAGATTAGCTTTGTGACCCAATATGTGGTCGATTCTTGAGAATGTTCCATGAGCATTTGAGAAGCATGTGTATTCTGATTTTTTTGGATGTAGTGTCCTGAAGATATCAATGAAGTCTACCTTTTCTATTGTTTCCTTTAGGATCTCTGTTGCTTTATTGGTTTTCTGTCTAGAGGATCTGTCCATTGATGTGAGGCGGGTATTAAGGTCTCCTACTATGATTGTGTGCTCATCAATATTTCCCTTTATGTCTGTTAATATGTGTTGTATGTATCTGGGTGCTCCTATATTTGGGGCATATATGTTGACAATAGTAATATCCTCTCCTTGGATGGATCCCTTAATCATTAAGTAGTGTCCTTCTTTGTCTGTCTTTATGTCTTTTGTTTTAAAGTCTATTTTGTCTGATATGCGTGTTGCGACTCCTGCTTTTCTGTCATGTCTATTGGCGTGAAATATTTTTCCCCACCCTTTCACTTTCAATCTATGTGTATCTTTTGTCCTAAGGTGAGTTTCTTGTAGGCAGCATATTGAGGGTTTTTGCCTTTTTATCCACTCAGTCACTCTGTGTCTTTTGATTGGGGCGTTCAGTCCATTGACATTTAAGGTGGTAAGTGATAGATGATTATTTATTGCCATTTGAACCTCTTGTTCCAGTTGATTCTATGGTTCTCCATTCTTCCTTTCTTTTTTTTTTGGTTGGATGGTCTCCTGTTATTATCTGCTTGAGTGTATTTTTTTTTCCATTTTTTGCAAATGCAATATTTGGTTTTGGCTTGTGGTTGCCCTGTTTTTTAAGTATGCTAACCCATTCCCATAATTGTGTGTTTTAGCCTGATGGTCCTGTAAGTTCAAACACTTCATTACTATATTAAAATTAAGAAGAGAAACATACAAACAAACAAACAAACAAAAAGGGTTATTTACTTCCTAACATCCCTTGCCCACATTTTATGGTTTTGATGACTCTTTTTATTTTTTTCTTTTTAATTTTATTTTGTTTGAGGCCTGTTCATGATTAAATCTGTAACCTGGCTTATTTGAGTGACTGCTCTCTGATTGTGGTTTCCTCAGTCCTAGTTCTTCCTCTTCTTCTTCTTCTTTTTTTCTTTTCTTTTTTCTTCCCTTTCCTTCCTTTCTTTTTGGTTTAGAGAAGCCCTTTCAATATTTCCTTTAACCTGGGTTTTGTGTTGCAGTATTCTTTAAGTTTTTGTTTGTTGGAAAAAATTTTTATTTCCCCTTCTATTTTAAATGATATTCTTGCTGGATAGAGTATTCTAGGTTGCATATTTTTTCCTTTGAGCACTTTAAATATCTCTTGCCATTCCCTCCTGGCCTGTAGTGTTTCTGTAGAGAAGTCAGCTGATATTCTTATGGGGGTTCCCTTGTAGGTAACATTCTGCTTTTCTCTTGCTACCTTTAGGATCCCCTCTTTATCACTAACTTTTACCATTTTTATTATGATGTGTCTTGGTGTGGGTCTATTTGGGTTCAGTTTGTTTGGGGCCCTCTGTGCTTCTTGTATTTTGAACCCAGTATCCTTTAGATTTGGGAAGTTTCCATTGATAATTTCTTCAAATATATTTTCCATCCCCTTATCTTTTTCTACTCCTTCTGGAATTCCTATTATGCGTAGATTGACCTGATTTATATTATCCCATAGGTCTCTTATATTGCTTTCCAGTTTTTTGATTCAGTTTTCTGTCTGTTGACCAGATTAAGTGATTTCCATTATTCTATCTTCCATATCACTGATTCGTTCTTCTGCATTATTCATTCTGGTTTTTACTGCCCTTAGTTCCGTTTGTATCTCTGCAAATGAATGTTCTAGTTTTTCTTGGCTCCTCCTTATATTTTCTAGTTCCTTTCTGAGGGTATCTGCATTACTGTTCATATCTTCTCTTAATTCCTTCAGTATTTTCACTATTTGTCTTTTGAACTCCAGGTCTGTCAGACTGCAGAGATCTGTTTCATTGTTGACAGTTTTAGGTGAGTTCTCCTGTTGGTTTGACTGGGGGTGGTTTCTCAGCTTCTTCATCTTGCTTGTTGTTTTCTTTCTCCTGAGGGAGTTGTACTCTCCATGACCGGGCAGTGTTTGCCTTGTCACTGCCGTGGAATATTTCCTGAGGGCTGGCGTTGTTGGTCAATCTTTTTTGAGGCAGTGTGGCTTTTCTGGAGTGTTGATGGGCTAACAGTGTTTCTATGAAGCAAAGTAGGACTTCCTGAGGGCAGACAGGACTGGGAGGTCCACACCACGATGGTAGCAGATTTCACTTGGTCATGCAGAGCTTGCTCTGGTGTTTTTAGGCTGTGGGGTTCTTGCAGGGGGTTGGTGGTGTTGGGTAGCTGTTCCTCAGGAGTGCAGCACCCCCTGGGGGCTGGAGCAGCTATCTGGGTCACTGAGAACCTAAGAGGCTCTTCCCTAGGGCAGCCCAACTCAGAAGGACGGCCTGAGAATGTAGGCGGATCTTTTCACAGTCTGGCCAAGCTTGTTGCAGCTTTTCTGGGCTGCAGGGGCTCCTCCAAGGGGCTGGTGGTGCTGAGCAGCTATTCCGTGGGAGTGGGGCACCCCCTGGGGGCTTGGGCGGGTAGCAGGGCCGCTGGAAACCCAAGAGGCTCCTCCCCAGGTCAGCCCGACTCAGAGAGACCGTCTGAGATCTTTTCCGGACTCAGCCAGGCTTGTTGCAGCTTTTCTGCGCTGTGGGGGGTCCTGCCTGGAGCTGGCAGTCCTATGCAGCTGATCCACTAGGTCTTGGCACTCCCTGGGGGCTTGGGCGGGTAGCAGAGCCGCTGTAAATCCAAGAGGCTCCTCCCTGGGGCAGCCCGACTCAGAAAAACCATCCGGAAATTAGGCAGATCTATTCACTGCCTGGCTAGGCTTGTTCTAGCTTTTCTGGGCTGCAGGCCTTTTCTCGGTGGTGTTTGGTGCTGCTCTGCTGAAATGTAGCCCCTCCAAAGGGCAAGCAGGCCTGTGCAGGGACAGCCCCTGCAGTGGTAGGCTTCAGGCAATTGTTGAGGCCAGCCCTCCTGGATGGCAGGCGGCCCCAGGTTTGGTGAGAGCCTAGGGGGTGGGGGGGGTGGGGGAAGGGGATGCACTGGGAAGCACAGCTTTCAGCTAGCTAGCAGGCCTGTAAGCTTGCTGTGACATGGGGGGTATTCTATGGGGACCCACCCCTTCTTCTCTCCCCTCCCCAGCATGGGCGCAGACCAGGCTCTTCTCCCACGTCCCCTCTGATGTGGCTTTCCACTTCCCCACCCATAGAGTATTGCTTCCTTCCTCTGTGACAACTTTGTTTTCTAGTCTTCCAGGCAGTCTCTGCCCAGTCAAATAGTTTCTAGACCTCCCAAGCAGTTTCCGCTCCACCCCGCCCCCCCAGCCTGTTCTCGGTGACTAACCTTTGGAGCCGAGGTCTCGGTGCCCAGCCCCCACCCAGGCGTCCCCCGGCCCTTTCTTGGGGACTAACCTTCAGAGGTGAGGACTCAGTGCCCAGCCCCCACCCAGGCGTCTCAATTTTTGGTGACTGTGCCCGTAGTTCAGATGGTCTGTTTGGTTCTTTATCGGCTTTTCCGTACTCCAACTTACTGCTACACTCTTCTCTGCATCTGGAGATTCCTCTGGTTTGTTTGATCTTTCCCCAGTGTAGGTGACTTTCCAGGGTGTGGGATCCCTTTCTCCTCCGCAGTTCCCTTTCGGGAGCACCCATCCCGCTCGGATTCACCTTCTCTCTCTCTCCTCTTTTCTCCCGTTCTGCCCAGTAATGTCAAGAACTTCTTGCCGTTATGGGAGTTTAGGTTCCTCTGCCAGCGATTGGTTGCTGTTCTGTGCGATTCATTTATTCTGTAGATGTGTTTTTTTTTTTGTTGTTGTGTTTGTGGGAGAGGGCAAGCGTGTCCCCCTACTCCTCCACCATCTTGTCCTCTCTCAGGTAATTTCTTTAAACAAGTACTATAAAGTGCTGTAATTGCCCTTTTATATATCTAATGCCACATAACAAATTATCACAAAACCTAGTGGTATAAACCAATAATAATTTATTACTTCTCATGAGTCTATACATTGTCTTCCCCTCTGTTTTCTGGAGCTCACTCATGGTAATATACTCAGCTGATGTGTTGACTAGTGTAGGGCTCAAATTACATGCTGGGAGGACTGGGCTCACCTTCTCCATGTAGTTTCACAGCCTTTCTTTCCCCATATGTCTCTATAATTCAGTAGTCTAATTGAGACTTCCTAACCTTAGTGATAGAAGTGTTTGAAAAGGCAATGACAGAAGCTTCAAACTTTTCAAGATTTAGCCCTATAAGTGGTATAAACTTCAGCTGCATCTCATGGTCAAAGGAAGTCACAGACTCAGCTTACATCTACAGAGAGGAAAACAGACCTCACCTCTTAATGGAATGTGATACAAAATAACACTGCAGAGCAGCTGTAGGATGGAAAGAAATATTATGAACATTAATTCAAACTCTCTACCACATGCCTCCAACCATCTCATTAAAAGATGTGTTTCAAATAGTGCAGTATTTTTTAAGGAAAAACTATTTATCAAAAAACATATTATGGGAGTTCCTGTTATAGTGCAAGAAAAACAAATCTGACTAGAATCCTTGAGGATGGGTGTTTGATCCCTGGCCTTACAGAGTGGGTTGGAGATCCAGCATTGCTGTGAGCCATAGTGTAGTTCTGAGGCATGGCTTGGATCCCATGTTGCTATGGCTGCAGTATAGGCCAGTGGCTGCAACTATGATTTGATTCCTAGCATGAAACTTCCATATGCTGCAGGTGTGGCCTTAAAAAGCACATACACACACACACACACACACCCTCATTTATGCTTTGATCAACAACCTAATAATAATCATTATAATGATAATGATAATGATAGGTATTATTTTAGCACAATTCATTGGTTGAATAAATATTTTAAAATTCCATTTTATGTACAGATTTTGTTTCAAAGAAATATGATAATTTGATCAATAAAATATAAACCCATAATTTCATATGTACTATTTATAAAAAAATAACAATTCTGCAGGAGAAGAGGAACAGAAATATGGTCTTAAAAATTTAAAGTATGGGTGAGAGATGGGATTAAGATGGCAGAAGAGAAGGACTGGAGGTCAACTTCTCTTCTAAAAACAATAAGATTCACAAAAAAAGGCTGAGCAATCTTTGACCAAATGGACCAGAAATCATAAAAAAGATACCCTACTCCAGAAGACAAAGAGGAGGCCACATCAAGAGGTAGGAGGGGTGATTACACAATATAAGCAGTCCCATACCTCCTGGGTGGGAAGCCCCACATACTGGAAACTAACTGGTTCACAGAGACTCACCTATAGGAGTAAGAGTTCTGAACCCCACATTATACTCTCACATGTAGGGACCTGGAAATGGGAGAATGAGCCCCTGGAGCATCTGACATGAAGGCCAGTGGGGCTTGTGTACAGGAGCTCCATGGGACTGGGGGATATGCAGACCCCACTCTTAAAAGGCACACAGACTTTCACATGCACTGGGTCCCAGGGCAAAGCAAAGTCTCCATAGGAAACTTGGGTCAAACCTGACTGCAAATCTTGGAGGACTTCCTGGGAAAACAGAGGTGAATGTGGCTTGTTGTGAGGGAAGGACATTGGAAGCAAAGCTCTCAGGAATATTCAGCAGCATGCCTTTCTTTGGAGGTGGCCATTTTGGGAAAATCTGGCCCCACCCGTCAGTCAGCTGCTGAGAAGCCCCAGGGCAAACAACAACCCAGGAGGGATCACAGTCCTGCCCCTCAGTAAACAGGCTGCCTAAAGTAGCCTCAGGCACACAGCCACCTCTAATCCCATCCAGAGACAAAGCCCCACCCACCAGAGGGGTTAGAATGGGCTCCACCTACCAGTGGGCAGGCATCATCCCCTCCCATCAGGAAGCCTACAGCAAGCCCCCATACCAACTTCAGCCACAAGGGGAGCAGCCACCAGAAGTAAGAGAGGCTACAACTCTAGTATCTGTGAAAAGGTCACCACACCAAAAAACCCATAGAAATGAAAAGACAGAGAACTATAACTCAGAGGAAGGAGAAAGAAAAAAACCCAGAAAATCAGCTAAGTGATCCAGAGATTCTCAGCCTCCAGGAAAAAGACTTTAGACTGTTGATGCTGAAGATGAGGCAAGACATTGGAAATAAACTGGAGGCAAAGATGGATAACTTACAGGAAACACTGAGCAAAGAGATACAAGATATAAAACTTAAACAAGAAGAGATGCAAAATACAATAACTGAAATAAAAAATTCACTAGAAGCAGCTTAAAGCAGAATACAGGAGGCAGGACAAACAAGCTGGTGGAGGACAGATTAGTGGAAATTATGGATGCAGAACAGAAAAGAGAAAAAAGATTGAAAGCAAATGAAGAGAGTCTCAGGGAACTCTTGGACAATGTTAAACACACCAAAACCCATATTATAGGGGTGCCAGAAGGAGAAGGAAGAGAGAAGGGGACAGAAAGAATATTCCAAGAGATAATAGCCAAAAACTTCCCTAACATGGGAAAGGAACCACTCACTCAAATCCAGGAAGCACAACGAGTACCATATAAAATAAACCCAAGGAGGAACACCCCGAGACACATATTAATCAAACTGACGCAAATTAAAGACAAAGAGAAAATCTTGAAAGCAGCTAGGGAAAAGAAACAAATTACATACAAGGGAACCCCGATAATTTTATTGGCAGGTTTTTCAGCAGAAACTCTTCAGGCCAAAAGAGAGTGGCATGATATACTTCACAGGATTAAAGAAAAAAACCTCCAACCAAGATTCCTTTACCTAGCAAGGCTCTCATTCAGATGTGAAGGAGAAATCAAAACCTTCACAGATGAGCAAAAGCTGAGGGAATTCAGCAACACTAAACCAGCCTTACAACAAATACTACAGGAACTTCTCTAGGTAGAAAAGAAAAGGCTGAAAAGAGAAACAAAAATGCCACAAATGACAAGGCTCACCAGTAAAGGTATATATACAGTAAATATATGAAATCATCCAAGCACAATTATACCACCAAAATCAGAAATTATGAGAAGAGGAAGGTACAAATGCAGGACACTGGAGATGAACTTGCAATTAAGAGAACAACAACTTAAAACAATCTAATATACATATGGACTCATACCAAAACCACAGAATAACTGCAAACGAAAAATCTACAATTGATACACAAACAAAGAAAAATCAACTCACATACAACACTAAAGGTAGTCATCAAACCAGAAGACGAGAGAACAAGAGAAGAAGGGAAAAAGAAAGACCAACAAAAACAAATCCAAAGCAATTAATAAAATAGCAATAAGAACATACACATCAATAATTCCTTTAAAGGTTAATGGACTAAATGCCCCAACTAAAAGACATAGACTGGTTGAATGGATACAAAAATAAGACCCATATATATGCTGTCTTCAAGCGACCTACTTCACTTCTAGGGACATATACAAATTGAAAGGGAGAAAATGGAAGGAAATATTCCATGAAAACGGGGATCTAAAGAAAGGTGGAGTAGCAGTACTCATATCAGACAAAATAGACTTTAAAATGAAGAATACCTTAAGGGACAAAGAAGGTCATTACATAAGGATCAAAAGATCAATCCAAGAAGAATATATAACAATTTTAAATATCTACACACCGAACCTAGGTTCGCCACAATATATAAGGCAACTGCTAAAAGCCTTAAAGGTAGAAATTGATGAGAACACAATAATAGTGGGGGACTTTAACACCCCACTTATAACAATGGAAAGATCATCCAGACAGAAAATCAATAAGGAAACACAGGCCCTGAATGATACATTAAACCAGATGGACTTAATAGATATTTATAGGACATTCCATCCAAAAGCTACAGAATACACAGTCTTCTCAAGTGCACACAGAACATTCTCTTAAGATTGATCACATCTGGGCTACAAATGAAGCCTCAGTTACTTTAAGAAAATTGAAATCATACCAAGCATCTTTTCTGACCACAACGCTCTATGACTGGAAATCAACAACAAGAAAATAACTGCAAAAAACAAACACATGGAGCCTCAACAACATGCTACAAAACGCCCAATGCATCACAGAAGAAATCAAAGAGGAAATTAAAAAATACCTAGCAGCAAATGAAAACAAAGATACAACACTCCAAAACCTATGGGATGCAGCAAAAGCCTTTCTAAGAGGAAAGTTTGTAGCAATACAAGCCCACCTCTGGAAACAAGGAAAAGGTCAAATAAACAAGCTAACTTTACATCTAAAGCAGCTGGAGAGAGAAGAAGAGAAAGACCTAAAGTTAGTAGAAGGAAAGAAATCATAAAGAAAAGAGCAAAAATCAAGGATATAGAAACAAAGAAAACCATAGAAAAGATCAATGAAACAAAAAGCTGGTTCTTTGAAAAGATCAACAAAATGGATAAACCTTCAGCCAGACTTAGGAGGAAAAAAAGAGAGAGGTCTCAAATCAATAAAATTAGAAATGAAAGAGGAGAGGTAACAATAGACATCACAGAAATACAAAGGATCATAAGAGCCTACTATATGCAGCTATACACCAATGAAATGGAAACCATAGAAGAAATGGACAAAATCTTAGAAAAGCACAATCTTCCAAGACTAAACCAAGATGAAAGAGAAAAGATGAATGGACCAATCACAAGAACTGAAATTGAAACTGTGATTAAAAAACTTCCAACAAACAAAAGTCCAGGACCGGATGGCTTCACAGGCAAATTCTACCAAACATTTAAAGAGCTAACACCTCTCCTTCTGAAACAATTTCAAAAAAGTGCAGAGGAAGGGATACTCTCAAACTTATTCTATGAGGCCACCATCACCCTGATACCAAAACCAGACAAAGATACCACAAAAAGGAAAACTATTGGCCAATTTCACTGATGAACATAGATGCAGAAATCCTTAACAAAATAATAGCAAACTGCATCCAACAATACATTAAAGGATTGCATTTCATGATCAAGTGGGATTTATCCCAGGGATGCAAGTGTTCTTAAATATCTGCAAATCCATGAGTGTGATACACCACATTCACAAACTGAAGAATAAAGAAACCATATGATCCTCTCAACAGATGCAGAAAAAGCCTTTTACAAATTCCAGCACCCGTTTCTGATTAAAAACTCTTCAGAATGTGGGCACAGAGGGAACCTACCTCAACATGATAAAGGCCATATACAACAAACCCACAGAAAACATCATTCTCAATGGTGAAAAGCTGAAAGTATTCCTGCTGAAATCAGGAACAAGACAAGGATGTCTGCTGTCACCATTGCTATTCAACATAATTTGGATGTCCTAGCCACATCAATCAGAGAAGTAAAAGAAATAAAAGGAATCCAAATTGGAAAGGAAGAAACTATTACTATCACTATCTGCAGATGACATGATACTGTACCTAGAGAATCCTAAAGACTCTACTAGAAAACTGTTAGAGCTCATCAATGAATTTGACAAAGTCTCAGGATACAAAATTAATACACAGAAATCAACAGCATTGCTATATACTAACAATGAAAGATCAGAAAGAGAAATTAGGGAAGCAATCCCATTTACCATCACATCCAAAAGAATAAAATACCTAGGAGTACACCTACCTAAAGAGACAAAAGACTTATGCTCTGAAAACTAGAAGACACTGATGGAAGAAATCAAAGATGACACAATAGATGGAAAGATATACCTTGCTCTTGGATTGGAAGAGTCAATATTATCAAAATGACTATACTACCCAAGGCAATCTACAGATTCAATGTAATCCCTATCAAATTACCAAGGACGTTTTTCACAGAACTTGGGCAATATATTTTAAAGTTCTTTTGGAAGCACAAAAGACTCAGAATCGCCAAGGCCATTCTGAGAAAGAAAAAGGAAGCTGGAGGAATCAGGCTCCCTGACTTCAGACAATACTACAAAGCAACAATCATCAAAACCATATGGTAGTGGCACCAAGACAGCAATCTAGCTCAGTGGAACAGGATAGAAAGCCCAGAATTAAACTCAGGCACCTACAGCCAACTAATCTATGACAAAGGGGGCAAGGATACACAATGGAGAAAAGACAGCTTGTTCAAGAAGTGGTGCTGGGAAAACTGGACAGCCACATGGAAAAGAATGAAATTAGAACACTCCCTAACACCATACAAAAAAATAAACTCCAAATGGATTAAAGACCTAGATATAAGACCAGACACTGTAAAACTCTTCGAGGAAAACATAGGCCAAACACTCTCTGACATAAACAACAGCAACATCTTCTCAGATCCACCTCTGAGAGTCTTGACAATACAAACAAAAATAAAAAAATGGGACCTAATTAATCTTAAAAGTTTCTTTACAGCAAATAAAACCCTAAACAAAACTTTTGCAAATGAATAGACTGACAAGGTACTAATCTCTAAAATTTATGAAGACCTCCTACAGCTCAATACCAAAAAAACAACCCCATCAAAAATGGGCAAAAGATCTAAACACACAGTTCTCCAAAGAAGACATACAGATGGCCAAAAAACCCATGAAAAGATGTTCAGCGTCACTCATGATTAGAGAAATGCAAATCAAAACCACAATGAGATACCACCTTCCACCAGCCGGAATGGCCATCATCCAAAAGTCTACAAACAATAAGTGCTGGAGAGGGTGTGGAGAAAATGGAACCCTAGTACACTGTTGGTGGGATTGTAAACTGGTGCAACCACTGTGGAAAACCATATGGAGACTCTTCAGAAAACAAAACATAGAACTACCATTTGATCCAGCAAACCCACTCCTGGGCATCTATCGAGAGAAAACCAGGACTCAAAAAGACACATGTATGCCAATGTTCATTGCAACACTATTTTCAATAGCCAAGATATGAAAACATCCTAAATGTCCCCAACAGAGGAGTGCATCAAGAAGATGTGGTGTGGATTTCCCATCATGGCTCAGTGGTTAATGAATCCGACTAGGAACAAAGAGGTTGCAGCTTCGACCCCTGGCCTTGCTCAGTTGATTAAGGATCTGGTGTTGCCGTGATCTTAGTGTAGGTTGCAGATGCATCTCGAATCCTGTGTTGCTGTGGCTCTGGTGTAGGCTGGGAGCTACAGCTCCATTAGACCCCTAGCCTGGGAACCTCTACATACTGTGGGAGAGGCCCTAGAAAAGGCAAAAAGACAAAAAAAAAGAAAGAAAGAAAAAAAATGTGATGCATATACACAATGGAATATTACTCAGCCCTTAAAAGGAACAAAATACCGGCATTTTTAGCAACATGGATGGACCTAGAAATTATCATGCTAAGTGAAGTCAGTCACACAATGAGACACCAACATCAAATGCTTTCACTGACATGTGGAATCTGAACAAAGGACAAAATGAATTTCTTTGCAGAACAGATACTGACTCACAGACTTTGAAAAACTTGTGGTCTCTAAAGGAGATGGTTTGGGGGGTGGGGAGAGGCACTGGCGTTGTAGGTTGGAAATCCTATAAAATTGGACCTTGATGATAATTGTACAACTATAAATGTAATAAATTAAATGGGTAATAAAAGAAAAAAAAAGAATAAATATTGGTATAAAGTTTCCAAGTATTAAATAACTAATTTTAAGTATACATGGTGGGTATTAAATTACCTTTGTAATTTTTTTTTCATTGGAAATGTTTAATAGTTTTATTTAAAATATTATATTACTAGTACACTAGTATTTATACTCATTTTAATCACATTTATAATAAATATTTTAGAACCCAAATTAAAATATTCTTAACTGATTTAATGTGAACATCCCTTTGCCAGAACCTTTTACCAATTATGTTAGCTCTGCTGCATTGCTTTTAGGTTGCCCTAACACTCTTAGATTGCCATTTTGTTCAACATTCAAGAAGTCTGGTTTCCTTCTGGAGCTACCTAGCATACTCATTAATTTGAATAATATGATTCAATAATTAGACAATAATCTTGGTTCTTTCCTCCTTCAACACTTCTCTTTATTCCCGAGTTTCTTAATCTTTATATGCCATGACTCCTGTTAGCAGTTGTGCGAAGGCTGTGATTCACTCCCAGAATAATAATTTTACCTGATAAAATAAAATATATAGGTTTATACAAGAAACCAATTATACTAAAATGCAGTTATAATATATTATAAAATCTAAATTTGTGATGAGTCCTATGTATTATTGCCTCACATAAAACACAATTTAGCAACAGTTCTAATAACTACCATAATTTTGAATGAAAGAAACCTCAAGGTATCTGTGACAATAGTAATGTAATGTGAAAATATCTGTGGTGTCTACTGTTGACAGCCTCAGGAACTGCTAATAATACTGTGGTTTATAGCCTACATATATAATTTAATGAAATGATAAATTTTAGTTATAGGTTAATGAAGAGAAAGCTGAAATTTTTTCCCCATCCAAATTCACAGCCCAATGAAATCTACACATGAATCTTTTGGGAGGTTTTTGGACTCAGGTTGTCTTATAGGTTTAATGTGTTTAGTTGTTATCTCCCCAACTAAAATGGTACAGTTTTCAGAAACTCAGTAAGCATATAGGAAAGAACTGTGTTCATAGGAAATGTTGAATTTATATTGGAAAAATAATTAATGAACTGCTAAAATTCAGATGACATTTTGATAATTTGACTTTTTTTAATATTCTTTGAATTCTAGAACCAGAGGGTTTGTTTTTGCTGTTTTTTTTGTGGGTTTTTTTTTCTGTCTTTTTGGGGCTGCACTCATGGTATATGGAGGTTCCCAGGCCAGGGGTCAAATTGGAGCTGCAGCCATCAGCCTACACCACAGCCAGAGCAATGCCAGATCCTGAACCCAGTGAGCAAGGCCAGGGATCAAACCTGCATCCTCAAGGATACTAGTAAGATTCATTTCTGCTGGGCTATGATGGGATCTCCTAGAACCAGAGATTTTAATTTTATTCCATTATACTTGGTGTTAGAACTACTAGAGATAAGAAAAATAAAGTTAATAAGAAGAAAAATATTAGCTGAGCATATCTGACCTGCTGAACCTTTTCCTAAGTCTTTTTTCATGTGTGTGTGTGTGTGTGTGTGTGTGTGTGTGTATACATATATACAGTATTCATAAGCTAAATATTGTTATCCCTACCTTATGGAGAAGTAAACATCCAAGTCACTTACCCTAGACTGCAAAAGTAGGAGGTCCCCTGAACTCAGACTCAATTTTTAGGTCTGATACTAAATTATGTTCTCATATATTGTGCTATACTACCTCGTAGACTTTCAATCTATTCATCCAAATATTTGTTCATTCTTTTAAAAATATTAATTTTATTCCTACTATATGCCAAATATATTCTAGATATTCAATATCAACAATTGCCTGGTTATTCGATCCACTGATCTTGCATGTCATCTATGCACTATAATATGTTTATACCACTCACTATGTTGTTATACTTCTTGTTTTTCATGCATTATACTTCTTGACACCAACAGGACAATAAAGACACATTGTATTTATTTATTTATTTATTTATTTATTTATTTATTTATTTATTGTTCTTTTTAGGGCTATACCCACAGCATGTGGAGGTTTCCAGGCTAGGGGTAAATTGGAGCTATAGCTGCTGGCCTATGCCACAGCCACCGCAACACCAGATCCTTAACCCACTGAGCAAGGCCAGGGATTGAACCTGCATCCTCAGGCTAATCAGATTTGTTTCCTCCGAACTCCCAACAGAATACATTTTATCTGGACCTCTCATTGTGTTTCCTGGCTATGGTGAAGAAACACATGGTCCTGGAATGGAGGCATAACTCTGTTAGTACCTTTAGGCCTATCAATACATTTTCATATTTTATTATTACATGATTACTGGATAAAGAATTAAATAGCCTCTCCGAGAACAAACAAAAAAACTAAAAAATCAAGAATGGAAGTTCAACCAAAACTGAAAAAATGACACACTGTCTTCATCATGAAATAAGGCACCAGTGATCCCACATTCCCTAGAACATGTATTGCGTAATCGTTCATTCAAACACATTTTGTGTGCCTGCTTCCTTCTATTTTCTGTTACTGAATGTAACTAATTTGTATAACATACATGCATTTTCATTGCTGAAACTGACCTTCCAACACATTTTGTCTGTGAATGAAATTTTCCTCTGAAAGATAAATTTTTTCACATAAAAATATAAACTCCAATCCAGATCAGTTTAGTGGTCTGACCTACTGAATTTGCCACCAAAATAACAGCAGAAATTCGGATAGACTCTCTATTTTCAACACTGAGTTTAAGATCATTCTTAGAATGTCAAAGACATTTGTCTGGTACTTGGCCTTA
This sequence comes from Phacochoerus africanus, assembly GCF_016906955.1. Taxonomy (NCBI): domain Eukaryota; kingdom Metazoa; phylum Chordata; class Mammalia; order Artiodactyla; family Suidae; genus Phacochoerus; species Phacochoerus africanus. Next base: position 124,643,690 of record NC_062551.1, read on the forward strand.
CATCTAAATTGGCCTCACATCTAATCTAACCCACATCTATTTGTTTCCTATAAATTCCCTCTTTAAGCCCCTAGGAAGAGAGGAAAAAAAAAGTACTTAATGACCCTTCTTTAAATATAAATAACAAATACCACTTGCTGCTCTTCTTTGAAGAATTAAAATTGATTTTTCTCCTTCTGGATGAGGAACGCCTTGGCTTGGGTGAGCAAACAGCTCCTATCACAAATGATGCTGAAAAATTTGCTCTGAAGGAAACAAAGTGTGGCTGTGACTGAGACAATTTTTCAAGCATTGAACAAAGTTCAACCCACAAAAGGGTACAACCTTCTGACAGACAAATCATGTTGGAAGGGTTTGTCTTATAGGTCCAAGAAAGCTTTTCCAAAGCCCTTTTGTTTTTAGGCTGCACTAAGCAAGAGCACCCTAGAAAATTTTAGAACAGAATAAGCGAACATTGAATATGGTAACTGCAGTTGACAGTGAAAAAAATCTTGCTTACTGTTAGCTGGATGACTCATCTGTAGGAAGTGCAGTTCTTTCTTTTACCTTCTTCTACCATAACTAGCTCTAGGGTCTGTGTTTATGCATCCTTCTGTCTCAAGAGTAAAGTTGTCAAAGAAAACAAGTCACATGGTCAAAGAACCATCTTGGCCCTTGGTTTTTGCAAGACCTTGGTTCTGCAAAACCCCTTTTGAAAAGGACTAAGTATTCCTATTCCATCAAAAGAGAGTATTTGCCCAACTGACTTTTAGGATCAAGAATATTTCTCAAATTATCAATCCTATATCCCTTCCTTTTATTTAACATAATTCCATAAGTCTCCAATTCTGTTTGGAATTAAAAGTTGCAATATATTTAACATTCGGACTTTAGAGTATTTGATAAAGTGTTCTTCTAATACTTTTCCTTTTTTTTTAATTTTCATTTTAGTGCCACTACCTTAGTCCTATAATAACTGGCAAAGGAAGGGGAATAGCATTTACATTTCTTACCTCAAAAGTACAATTGCACATTATCCTTTGCTGTAGTGCCTAATATTTGGGGAAGGTTTTTTATCACTCAGTACAAATACATTTTAATTGTCTCCTGAACAAAGACATCCCAACCAAGCTCTTTGTTTGGGTGTGCACTGTTGTATTTCTGAATTATGAATTCCTGGCAAACAGTGCACCCACCTGGCACCAACAAAAAATTACATAACAATGAGCATGCATTCAGTTTCAGAGCTATGAGTTGCACTTGCTACCTTGTCACTGCATTTTTTGCAGTGCAGGATCTGTGGGTGACAAATGGTAACTCTCTCTAACAGACCATGAAGCAAAGGTATCCACAATTTTTAAGTGTCCTCTTTCTCCTTCTTACTCTCTTTTTTATTTTTCTCTTGTGATACCATGAATGAGTTTAGAGATGATTATACCACTCAATTTAATCATTTCGTAGATGAGAAAAGATGAAGCTCAGAGTGGCTAGGAAGCGGCAAAAGAGAGCCAAATTGAAAACCAGAACTTAAGGACAACTCTGGTTCCCAAGTGTTGAAGGAGGGTCAGAGCAACTTCTCTTCAGACTCTGTTAGAGTCAATAACATTTTGATAAAATACTCATTTAATTGATCCTATAAAAGACAATATAGAAATGAAGCAGGTTTGCAAGAAAATAAAATCATCCTCCATAGATATTTGGAAAGGAGGGTCTTTCTTTAATTTTCAAATTGGGTAATATTATTATAATGGAACCTCCTTCCTAAAAGGTGATAGTGTATTACATATATAAGTGACCCTTCATACCCTTAGAGATTCTATAAATATAAGATTAAAGCTGTTAAAATTCTCTTGAATTACATTTTAATTGAGATACAACAGTTTCCTATGCATGCCCTGATACTATAGATAATTTGGCTTCCCTACTTTCATCAACCTTTATGTCTTATTTAATAAGAATTTTTATACTGGTCAGGTTTTTTTGACACATATCCAAACACTTAGGTATGTACATGAATATATATATATATATATATATATATATATATATATATATATAAAATCAGAAATTTAAAATGTCATCAAATTTGATCTTAGTTTTTTAAATTTTTTAAAAATGTATAATTTTTGTATAAAAACTACCTTCTTAGTAGATCTCTGCATTGTGTCTTCATTTTTGTCACTGTCACTAAAAACAGCTTTATTTTAGTCTATCTGTTCTACATAATTTTCTTGAATGATGGATAATCTTCCTAACAAAGTTCTTGTGTTAGGAAACAGTGGCTCGTGAAGACACACTCCAGGCTTTTTTCATGATGTTGTCTGCAGTTCCCTAGGCAGACAACCTGGCTAAAACACAAAACATTCTTAAACAATAGATCATTGTATTATGGTATCCTCTGATCTCAAAGGAAATAAATTGAACCTTGCTTTCAGCACAAAATTAGTCAGATGGGATAGGCAAAATTCTCATGCATCTCTGAAAACAGAAGCACCTAGTCAGGAGAAATAAGCAAACTGACACTAAGCCATGTAAGGAGGCAAACAGAGTCAGAGCTATAAACATGGCTTCCTCCTATTCAGAGGACAATTTGAACCTTCATTCATTTTGGTTATATCCATAAATTATGCTGCTACAACTGAAGATCAGGTCATTTTGCTTCCAAAAACTTTCCAATGCAAAAGGAGATGTGAGAAGGTTTGAATAAAAAATAAAAGGGAAAAGGGTGCAACTTTGTAGTACTTTATAAAATAAAACTGTAAGACCTATCAGGAAGTGGTAAAAATATGATATAGTCTGCTCTATTTGTCTATGTAGTGTTTATTCTTTCCCTAAAGTCTTGTCCTTATGCTCACTGTTTCAACTTTAATTTAGACTACTTCCTACCTCATCAGAATATCCTTTCATCCAAAGATCAAAGTTAACTTTTATTTTTAACGCCCCCTCATTTGATTGATATGAATAAGATAGTGCCAAAATATTTGCTCATCAAAATTCCCAGTGAATTTTAATTTCATAGTAGATCTTTATGACCACATGAATTAGAGACTGGAATCTTTGATCATGTTTTGTTTTTGTTTTTCTTATCCCATACAGTGTTAAAGACTCACACTTCATGCCAGCCTACCATAGGGTTATACCCACTGTGAGCATCCAAGGAACTGTGTGGACACCAATAAAGATTAGATGAACATACACAAAGTTATTGAAAAGGCTAATCCATATTCATCACATGTTTTTGTCTAAGTTCTTTCTTTTGTTGATGTTCAAGAATAAAAGGATAAGCAAAACAAACAAAAGAGCCAGGAATGGAAAGCTTTCTTAATATTTTCAACTTTTTTCAGAATAACTTGTTTTGCTTCACTGTAGTTTGAAAATATGTCATTTTGTGAGATTGATCCAGTGCTAGGATAAAGAATATGCTCTGAAAATCTCTTTTAGAAAGATTTATAATATTAACCTCAGGCTATTTTAAGTCCCTGTTGATCTTTATGAAAACAGCCAAGAGATCCATTTGTTTTCTGAACAGTAGAAAGTCTCCGCTACCTTTTGTCAACCATGATTGAACAAATGACTTTGGGTCAAAGTGATTCGGTTGTGAAATTCCAGGGACCTGCCAACCCCCTGGAATAGAGACTCAAAAAGCAGTCACTTTGGACCTGAACTGCCCATTGCAGCCAGGGGCTAAGTAGTCCTACTCAATTTTTCTGGGACTAACACCACTATGGACCATCTTAAACCCAATATTAATAGGAACCAGTACAGTGGCTACATGTTGACACATGGCCATTATGCCTTGTTAAAAAGTGAAGGTTCTATCAGTTTGATTTTTCATTATTGTTTTCCTTCTGTGCAACTAATAAATTATGTGATAATTTCAGTGAAATATTCAGTTTATTGATTATTCTTTATTCCCCTCAAGGTGCCAGAGATTTGTCCTAGGATGACAGACACCCTATTTAGCTAATAGAAGGTTAGCATCTATTACCTATTACTCCAACTCCTATAGTCTTCTTTAAAGCCAAATAATTTATGATATCACTATTGTAGAACTTCTTGTCTCAATACTCATCTGGGAAATCTTCTTTCCTTTAGACAAGTGTAGTGAGTTTAAAAATCATTAATGGGTCACATTTATTAGACAACCTACCTCCTCCTGATACTCATTCTAAATCCTTGCCTTCATAACCTCCCACAACCAGCATCACTCCTCTGTGCACGAAAACTTACATATGTATATACACACACATACACCACTCTGGTTCAATTCCAGCAGCCTAGTCAATTCTGGATTGTTTATGAATCTGGTTTCTTTCCCTTACTGGATTCTAACTTCATTTGACTTTTGCTGCTATGTTGTCCATATGAGTTGGTTCCAAGTCTACCTAATATGTGCTAATGATAAAATCATTATCTTAAGGTATAGTTAGCTTAATAATTTGCTTCATGCATTGTTTATTAATGTCTGGCTTTAGGAAGTTCACTATCTGATTTTGGCTTTTGTCGTTGGGCACTCTTGAGTATATTTTTCTTTGAATATATTACATCTAGATTTGTTATGCATTTTTGATTGTCAGCTCCCAGAGGACAGGAAGTTTGCCTAATTATCTTGCTCTGCAGAAAATCATTCACATATCAGTTCTTAACATATCTTTTCTCCTGCTGCTACTCGTGCTGATTAGTAGTGTTCTTCACATTCTCCAATCCCTTACAAAATACATTACTTATTTCCACATGAACCCAGGGAGGAAAGAAAGTAACATAATTGACATTTAAGAGATGAGGAAAATAAAGTACTGTATATTTACACGAATTGTCAAAAGCTTTAAAAAAATAAGCACCTAAAACAAAAGACTATTCTAGTTCTTAAGATATCCAATTATATTTAATTCAAATTAACAATGTAATGAAATTTTAAGCATAGTATTTTGTTAGGTGCTATGGAAGAATGAAAAAATATCGTTTGATCTCCTACTCAAGGAATAAAATGTAAGAAGGTAAGATACATAGGTAAGTAACAATTAGGTAGTAATTTATTACAATTTAGGGTGAACTTAGGCACTAACACTACGTGAAAGAAATAGTGCTAGTATATTAGGAATGCAAATAAGAATAAAATACATTATTTGCTTGTGAATACTCAAAATATGGCAAAAATGGTATGAATTTTTTTTTAACTATCACATATCTTCTTACTTAAATGCTAAAGAGAGTCCATAAAAGGTTAAGAGTTAGCTCTGTGTAGTAGGAGACAGGCATCTAAAAAGGCTTTGGAAAAAAAGGTGGCAATTGTGGACTTTGTGACATTATTCTGGTGACAAAATACAGAATAGATTGGAAAGGGAGAAAAATAAAAATCTGTCTTTGGCGAAGTAGTGTCAAGTCTAGAGTTGGACAACATGTTAAGAAGCTATTGTAAAGTCAAGCTAAATAATGATTGGGGCCTAAATTATAGGAGTAGGAATGAAATTAAGGAAAAGCAAGTGAATTGGACAGATAATTCAGAGGTAAATACATTACAAGAGAGAGGACAAGGAGAACCAAAAGTCGCCAAAGATTTCCTGCAGGTAATAATGAATTACCAGGTTAATGGTGCTAATAAGGTCAAAAAGAAAGTAGAATTGTTGGGAAAGTTCTGGAATTAAGTCATATTTAAGCTGGTTTTTGAATGATGCATTAGGGTAGATGTGTCGGAATTTTTATGATCTTCGTCAGCATTTCCTTTGCACCATGAATAAAGTGTGTTCTTCCCTTCACTAAATTCATTTTCTTATTACCTGAAGAGGCTTGATGATTACCTTCAACTTTAACTCAGTTTCTTAAATGTGTATCTAAGAAATTTAATTTCTTGATAACTTGATATTTTCATCTTACCAAAATCATCTCCTAAGGTAATAATTAGAAGTATTTGACCCCCTTCCAATACTCAAATTTTTTTTCTAAAATTTGATATCTTTTATAAGGCTTTTCACAATTAAATGATAGAAATGAGTTTCTGATATGTTCTGATTGTTTAATAGGAGTTAGGCAATGTTCCAAACTTTTTAGCAGTATTAACTCTTCGTCCTCAGAAGTAGGGAACATTAATAACTCTAGTCGAAAAATGAGAAGGGTAAATAAATTTCCCAAGGGTAGGAAGTGAAAGTACCTGAATTTTTAAACACTGGAATATATTATTTTTCTAGTATCTCCACAATCTAAATAACAAAACCCATTTTTTTTTCATGACAATCAGGCTTTGTTGCAATAGTTATAAAGCACTTCTTTCTAAACATGGACTTTGTGAGAGATTATTTGTATAGGAGTCCAGGTCCATGAAATAAGCAGGAAGTTGAGTGATTACAAGCAAGAAAATTCTGAAATAACACTAAAGGAGAATTGGGGCAAAAAAAATTAAGACAATTTTTTAGCAAGTGAAATAGCTTGGCAAGAAGTCATCAACTAAGGATTCCTCAGACATGACTTCCCTCAAGTCATTCTCTAATCTCCCCATGATTTTTCTCAGGATTCAGATTATCTGGCAAGAAGATTACTTAGTCACTATACTATTATTTTACTAAATTACATATAAAGTAAAATACAGCTAATCAAATTGCACACAGTGGAGAATAGATACTATCCCAAAAGAAAATATGGAATTAGGGAAAAAAGAATAGATGTTGACAACCTGACATACCTAATAAGAACTTCTTGCAATTAAGCCTTTTTTCTGCACCCATACTTGTGATACAGAAAAGATTGCCCAAAATATTTATGATATTTACAGTCAAACAGTCAGGAAATTCACAAATTTTTTTTTTATAATTCAATTTCAAGACAAATTATCCATTTGCTTTCCTTACATTCATTACATTATTTACTTGTTTCCCTACTTGAATTGATGACTATGGTTCATATTAAGTGCACTTAAGACTATATAGTTAGAAATTTGCTGGTTAAACATACCTTTCCATATCTTGGGCTACCAAATAGATCTCAGAACATAAAATAGTTAAAATTATACAGCGTGTGTCCTCTTGCCACAGTGGACTCATCTAGAAATCAATAACAGAATAAGAAGAATTATTTCTAAATTCTTGGAAATTAAATAACATACTTCTAAATAATTTGTGGATCAAAGAGAAAGTCAGGTAAAAATTTTAAAAATGCATTTAACTAAATAAAAATATAGTATACAGAACTTTAATATGCAGCTAAAACATTACTAAGACAAAATTTATAATGCAGTGATTCATTTGTAAAAGAGAAGATATCTAAAACCAATAATGGAAGCTTCCACATTATTTTTCAAAAAGAAGAGCAATTTGAACCTAGAACAAGCTAAAATATAGAAATAAGAACCTAAATCAATGACATTGAAAACAGAAAAACATAAAGCAAATAACTAAAATTAAAAGCTCATTCTTTGAAACAATCAATTAAATTGACAAACCTCTAGTAAGACTAACAGAAGGGAATCAATACAAATTGCCAGTATCATGAATTACATAATGGTCATCTCTATAGAACACAAAGGCATAAAAAATTTAATAAAAGAATACTATGAACAATACACATAAATTTGACAGCCTAAATGTAAAAGACCAATTCCATGAAAAGCACAAACTGCCAAAACTCATCTACTAAAAAATAGGTGATTTGAATAATTGTACAACCATTAAAGTAGAAATTGCAATTAAGCAATTCTTAAAAGGGAAACCTCAAGGCCCAGATTTTTTCACTTGAGAGTTCTACCAAACTTTTAAGGAAGAATTAACAGTAATTGTATATAATCTCTTCTAGAAAAGAGAGTAGAGGGGAGACTGTGAACTTAATTTTATTATTGTCAAATAGAATTTTATCATTCTGTTATCGAAATGAGAAAAGGAAAATTGAAAAGACAACTATAACATATTATCCCTCATGAATATAGAAACAAAAATCCTTAACAAAGAAAATATTAAATTTAATGCTGCAGTATATCACAAGTGGGGTTTGTTTCAGACATACAAAAACAATTCAACATTCAAAAGATAACCAGTGCAATTGCCTTATTAATAAGCTCAATTATAAATACATAAGCTCAATTAAATATATATAAGAAACCCTAGCCAGTGGAATAAGGCAAGAAAAACAAGTAAAAATATATAAATTATAAAGGAAAAAATAATTGTCACTGTATATTGTTGACATGATGGTTAGTATACAATATTCAAAATGTTTTTAAAAATCAATAACAACTCTAGAATTAGTAAATGAAGCTCAAGGATACTAGGTTAATGTAGAAAAATTAACAGCAATTTTATAAACTAGAAAAGAACATGTGGAAACTAAAATAAAACACATTTCAACTTTAATTACTCAAAACAGATATATATTTAATAATATGCATACAGTACTTATGCTTAAAAATTAACAAAAAAAACACTGAGGAATAAATCAAATGGAAATGTACTATGAAAACTAAAGAGTAAATATGCAATTCTTGACAAATTAATCTATATGTTCTTTGTAATTCCTATCAAAATCCCAGCAAGATTTTTCATGTAGGTAAGCTTACTCTGTATTTGTATGTAAAGACAAAAGAGCTGGGAATAGAAATTTTGAAAAAAATAATAAAAAAAATTAATAATAAAATCTACAAGATTTTAAGACTTATTTTTTAGCTACACTATTCAAGGCAGGGTGGTATTTGTGAAGAAAAGACAGAAAGATCAATGAAATGGAAGATAAAAATCCAAAAAAAATACATCCACATAAAAATATCAAATTACTTTTGGAAAATATGCAAAAGTGATTCAGTAGAGGAAGGGTACTCATTTAAATAAGTGGAGGTTAGAAAATCAGATATCCACAAGCAAAAAATAATTAAAAAATAATATAAAGTTGAACCTCAACCTAAATCTCACAGCTTACACATAATAACAAGTTTTACATGTTATAAAGTAAAAACTTTTAGAAAAAAATAAGTTGGAAAAAATCTTTGGGCTCTAAGGCCAAATAAAGTGTTTTTAGATATTACATAAAAATTATGAGCCATAAAATATAAAATTGGATTTCATCAAAATTAAAAATTTTTCAAAAGCTCTGATTAAGAGGTTTATCAAGCTGCAGATTGGGAGAAATATTTGCGAACTTCATAACTGACAAATGACTCATATCTACACTATAAATAGTTTGGCATGTTCATACCAAACATATGTTCACTATATGGCCCAGAAATTGCACTCCTGGACATTTATCACAGAGAAATGACAGCTTATACTCACATAAAAACCTATACATCAATGTTCATAGCTGCTTCATCTGTAATAGCCGAGCAATGAAAATGACCCAAATGGCATTCCATGCTGGAATGATTGAACTGTTACATCTTTAATGGAAAAAAAAAAAGGAACAGACTGCTGATATACACAACAAATTGAAAATGTTTAAGGGAATTATATTGAACAAAAAACAAGAAACAAAAAGGCCAATCTCAAAAGTTACATAATGCATGCTTTCATTTATATAAATTATTCAAATGATAAAGTTATAGAAATAGAGAATGCATTAGTAGTCACAAGAGGTTAAGGATGTTGGGACAGTAGGGTAAGACCTTTGACTCTAAAAGAAAATCACAGGAGAGACATTTATGGTAAGTAAACTCTTTTGTGTCTTAATGGTGCTCATGGTTAAAGAAATCTACATCTGATGAAATTTCAAAGAAACATACACACACATACACACACAGATGAGCGTAAATACTAACAGATCTGAATAAGTTCTGTGGGTTATATTACAGTCAATGTTCTGGTTTTAATATTGTAATATAGACATATTAGATGTTACCATTGGATAAAACATACCTCTTTGTGCAATTTTTTTTTTGCAACTTCTTGTGAATCTCTAGTTATTTACTTATTATCTAGTACTAGCAAGAAGAGCCAGCAAAATGTTAAGTAGATATGGCAAGAGTGGACATTTTTGCATTTTTCCTAATCTGAGAGTAAATCATTCTTTTTTTTTTAACCTTTAAGTTAAAACAGCTGAAGTTTTTTCATGTCTTTCAACAGTGGAGGATATTCCTTTTTATTTCTATTTTTTTGAGAGTTTTAATTATGAATGCATGTTGGATTTTTCTCAAATGACTTTTCTAGATCTATTGAGGGATAAAGCACTTTTAAGCTGTGTTTATTAATATGATATTTCACAGTGATTTTTAGATATTAAGCCAGCCTTAGATTCCTGGAATAAATCACAGTTTATCAATGGTATATAGTCTACTTTATATATTTGGTAATATTTTGTTGAAGCTTTTTGGTGTTTAAATCCATTGGGGGTATTTATCTGTTGCTCCCTCTTAAAGGTTTTATAAGGCCTTTGTTGGGGGTGATAATGACCTTTTATTTTATTTTATTTTTTCTTTTTTTATTGTTTTTTTTCCACTGTACAGCATGGGGACCCAGTTACACATACATGTATACATAATTTTTTCTCCCATTTTCATGCTGCAATGTAAGTATTTAGATATAGTTCTCAGTGCTACACAACAGTATCTCATTGTAAATCCATTCCAAGAGAAATAGTTTGCATCCGTTAACCCCAAGCTCCCAATCCCTCCCTCTCCTCCTGGGGCAACCACAAGTCTATTCTCCAAGTCCATGGTTTTCTTTTCTGTGGAAAAGTTCATTTGTATTGTATATTAGATACCAGATATAAGTGCTATCATATGGTATTTTTCTTTCTCTTTCTGACTTATTTCACTCAGTATGAGAGTCTCCAGTTCCATCCATGTTGCTGCAAATGGCATGTAAGAATATAGAAATTATTTCAAGTATCTTCTCTGACCGCAATGGCATGAAACTAGAAATCAACCACAGAAAAAGAAATGATAAAAAATTTACTACATGGAGACTAAACAACATGCTACTGAAAAACCAATGGGTCAATGAGGAATTCAAGAAGGAAATTGAAAAGTACGTCACCACAAATGATAATGAAGATATATCCACTCAAAATCTATGGGATGCCTCAAATGCAGTGCTCAGAGGGAAATTCATAGTAATACAGGCCTTCCTCAAAAAAGAAGAAAACTCTCAAATCGACAACTTAATCCAACGCCTAAATGAATTAGAAAAAGAAGAACAAACAAAACCTAAAGTCAGCAGAAGGAGGGAAATCATAAAGATCAAAGAGGAAATAAAAAAATAGAGATTAAAAAAACAATAGAAGAAATCAATAAAACCAAGAGCGGTTCTTTGACAAGGTAAACAAAATTGACAAACCTCTGGCTAGACTCACCAAGAGGAGGAGTGATAATGATCTTTTAGAATGTGTTGGGAAATCTTCCATCCTCTCCATTTTCTGGAAGAGTTTGTGAAGAATTGATATAATTTATTTTTTAATATTTAGTAGAATTTATTAGGCATTTGGGGCTGGGCTTATCTCTGGGGGAAAATTTTTAATTTCCAATCAAATTTACTTTGTTATAAGTTTATTCCTGTTTTTTATTTCTTCAAGTCAATTTTATAATGTGTCTCTAGGCAATTTTCTTTTTACCCAGTTGTCTACTTTTTTGACATAAAATTGTTCATGCTATTTCCTTAAAATACTTTTAATTTCCATAGGATCCTTTGTGACATTCCCTTTTTCATTACTAATTTTTTAACCTGTGCCTCTTTTCTTTGTTCATTCTAACAAAAATTTTATTAGTTTTATATTTACAAAAAATCTTATGATTTCACAGATTTTCTCTATTGTTTGTTTCCTGTGATTCCTCCTCTTTTATTTATCATTTCTGTCCTTCTTTCATTGGATTTAGTTCTTTCTTCTTTTTCTGGCTTAATAGTATTAAAACTTTCTTTTTTTTTGTCTTTTGCCATTTTCTTGGGCTGCTCCCATGGCATATGGAGCTTCCCAGGCTAGGGGTCCAATCAGAGCTATAGCTACCAGCCTATGCCAGAGCCACAGCAATGCAGGATCCGAGCCACGTTTGCAACCTACACCACAGCTCATGGCAATGCCAGGTCCTCAACCCACTGAGCAAGGCCAGGGATTGAACCCGCAACCTCATGGTTCCTAGTTGAATTCATTAACCACTGTGCCACGACGGGAACTCCAAGTATTAAAACTCTTGAATGATATGATAGGGTTTTTTTCCTATTATAGAAATTTGAAGTTTAAAAGTTTCTTCTAAGAGCTGATTTAGCTGCATCCCATAAGTTATATTTTGATTTCATATACACTCAAGTCCAAATATATTCTAATTTCCTTTGCGATTTTTTATTTTAACCACTGGTTACATAGAGTTACTTTGTTTATTATTCCAAATGCCTGGGAACCTCTCAGTTTCTTTCTGTTACTGATTTTCAATATGATTATATTTTGGTAGTAGAACTTACTTTGCATGTTTTCAACTTATACATTTGTTGAGACTTGTTATATGGTCTATGATTTGGAGAATATACCACATGTACTTGAAAAGAATGTGTATTTTGTTCTATTTTTGGTGGAGTATTTTATAAACCTCACATAGGTCTTATTAATTGAAAACGTTTTCAAATATTCTCTGTCTCTGTTAATATTCTTTATTTTTATTCTATCAATTACTTAAAATAATATATTGAACTCTCCAACTAGTATCATAATAATGTCTAGTCACTTATAATGGAGCTTGATAAAGGGAGAAAAAGAAATGTATATACATATGTATAACTGGGTCACCACACTCTACAGTAGAAAAAAAAATTGTATTGCAGAAATAACAACAACAAATGTGGGAAAAAATAGTGTATTTCTATTTTTAAGGCTGCCAGTTTTTTTCCGTTATGTATTTTGGAGCTCTATTTTTAATTATGTCAATTTAAAATTGTTATATATTTCTAATGAATTAATATTTTCTTCATCAGGAATATCCCTCTTTGTCATAATAATCTTTAAGTCTTTATCTCATAAAGGTCTTTGCATTGCTCCTGGCATTTAATAGACATTCTATTGAGGGTTAATAAATAAATATGGTGATGTACTTATTTAATAAAACACTATTTATTACTTAGTCCATCAAGGAACTATTTTAGGCACTAGAATGTTTATTACTATTTAATATCAGCCTTGTTACTGATATTTTATTTTTTTATTTAGGTACAAGTGCTGTTCTATATGTATTCGTTTACTACAGTATATATCTCCATAGCACTCTATAATATTATAAGTTCTTTGTTGTTTGATTTAAAGATGTCTTTTTTTAAATGAATAATTATATGCCAGAAACTGTGACTTGATTAATATCCAGTCTTCCAAGAACCCTCATTTTCTGAGTTAGCTATACATTCCTGGTAAAAGACTATACTTTCTAGTCTCCCTTGTAGCTAAGCATGGCCATGTGACCACATTCCGGCTAATGAGATGTAATCAGAAGTTGTGGGGTTGAATTCTAAATTAGGATTCTTTAAAGGGTAATCCTGTTTTCTTCCTGGAATATGAATGTGATCATTATTTTGTGATTGCAAATGGAAAAAAAAATATGGATGCCAAAGGATGTGGGACATAAATGTATAGGGAGCTTGGATCCTTGGTGTCTTTGTGTTAAAACCTAATTTTAGATTTTCTGTTTAGGTCTCTATATCATGTACTACACATAATTTCTAACTGATAAAAATGATGTCTATGACATTGCTGATGATGAACAAATTCCTATGTGAGTTTACCCAAACTGACACTCAGTTTATAAAAAAAAGTAAAATATATGATCTCTCTCAGATGTGGAGACATTCAAACCAGTGGACAATTTTTTTTTTCCTCTCCCAAACACTCATTCCCTTGTGAATGGGTCCAGAATAGATTCTGACGTAATTGTATAAAACTCATTTGTTTGTTTTAAATCATTTAAAGCCCGAGCACTTGGAGATCCAGAGGAGTGATTAAAAATGGTCACCCTAGGAGTTCCTCTCATGGTGCAGCAGAAATGAATCTGACTAGGAACCATGAGGTTGCGGGTTCAATCCCTGGCTTCACTCAGTGGGTTAAGGATTTCGCGTTGCCTTGAGCTGTGGTGTAGGTCAAGATGCGGCTTGGATCCCACATTGCTGTGGCTGTGGCGTAGGCCAGTGGCTGTGGTTCTGATTAGACGCCGAGCCTGGGAACCTCCATATGCTGCAGGTGCAGCCCTAAAAAGACAAAAAGACAAAAAAAAAAATAGTCACCCTATACAGGATTACTAGAGGAGGTCACCTTTTCCAAGGCATTATTCATGGAATGCAAATTTATAGAGAAACATATTCACTTAAAATATTTCCTAGATATGCTGACCTTCAATCTTTGTTGAGTACCAATTTTCCCCAAATATTTGTTATTGCCAAAGCACCACATTTCAGAAGTGATTTCTATGACCTTAAAAGAGCCTTTACTGTCCTGAAACTGCTGGCGACTCAGCAGATCCTCAGCCTGCCTTCATCTCTAGATGCTCCAGTGATGCCGCATCTGCACATTCAGCTGGCTCCTGCTGATTTTCTTACTTTCTTTTCTTTTTTGGCTGGCTGAAAACATGACCAAGTTAAATTTCCCCATAAAGATCTCAAAAAATGGCTAACTCTTTAAATATGCTTGAACTCACCCTTAACTGCTAATTGAACTCTGTGTTCCAGGAGGCCAGAGGTGTGCAGTGAGGTACAGCCTCCTCAGAATAGCATGCAGAATCAGCCCTTTACCAGAGTTACTGCTGATGTACAGAGCATATAACTATTTCAGTGCCTTGGAGTGTGGATCATTTGAGTGATCTGTCCTCTATTATATTTGTAATTGCCCTCTCCACCTGATCCCCTCACAAGTGGGGGCATGTGAATAAAAGTTAACTAACTACTAACTTGGCAGATGAAAAACTTAAATAATTCTAATGGAAGCAGGAGAGTGTTGTTGACATTTCCTACTTCCAGTTCTTGCATGTCAATAAGACATAGAACTTAGCTATCAAAGAGAGTGTGCCTATCAAGCATGAGTGAGACAGAGAGGGAAAGTTCACGTTGCACAAAATGAGCTGCTAATTTCTTTTCCATTTCACTGACAATGTGCTCTATGTGTTCAGAGCAGCTGGGATGAGAACAATGGATGTTCCCAACCTGTGCTCCATTTAACTTTTGCAAGTCCTCAAGGTCAAAAAGCAAGGAGAAAAAGAAACTCTTCCTCCTTCTCCACCCCCCCTCTCTTTCAGGCTTATGGTGTGACAAAGCTGAGACTGAGAGGCTATCTAAAAGACACACTTGATTTCTTTAAAGAAATTCCTATTTCTAACCAGACTTTTTATTGTCAAAGATTAGGATGCCATTTTACTGCTGTTTCTACTGTGAAATTCACATGATTTATATGTGGTTCATTGTTATGAACATGTGTGTTGAGGTGGGAGAAGGTAAGCGTGATCACTCAATCTGAAAAGGTATGTGCTGTGTTTGTTTTCTAAATGCTCATTGATTAAAAAATGAATCCTAAACAATTTACTGTGCATTGGCTCTACTGCCACTGACAGGGAATTTATATTTTTTTTTTCAATTAATAATGCGTACCAGAGAGCCTTACTATTCAGTATGCTTCCCTGCAATCCTTACCACCAGAATGACAGTGTCCTTTGGGATATAGGCTCCATTTATTCTCTTTTGACAAATATACCAACTACCTTCTGATCTACTCATGTAAATTGGATCTCAATTAGCATGGCTTTGTGGCACCCTGATATTAGGGAGTGGGAGGTGAAAGAATAGGAGTGTGAACTTTTGCCAGATTTGCAGTTTAGGAAACATCACCCATTATTAGAATGTATATTCTACCATTCTACATGTGACTCTAGATTCAGAGAAGATGAGACTAGTGATCTGCTTATAGAAATGTAATCATGGCTTAAAATCGGAAATATACACCTTTTATCTTTATTCTTTACTTTTTTTGGCTTTTTAGAGCTGCACCTGGGGCATATGGAAGTTCCAAGGCCAGGGGTTGAACTGGAGCTACAGCTGCTGGCCTACACCACAGCCACATGGAATCCAAGCAGCGTCTATGAGCCACACCACAGGTCATGGCAATGCTGGATCCCTGACCCACTGAGCAAGGCCAGGGATCAAACCCACTTCCTCATGGATACTAGTCAGATTTGTTTCCTCTATGCCACAAAAGGAGCTCCAAAACTTAGTATCTTAGTTTCAAGATCAAAGGACAATATTAATCCGATGATCTGACCCCAAAATGTATATGTAATGGTAATTTTTAAAAGAAGGCTTTCTTTTCTTTTCAAGAAAGCAAATTCATTTCTGAGAATGTATTGATATCATCTTCAGGCTTATATTCTTGTTTATATACTGGAAAATAAAAAGTTAATGGGAAAACTATGAATGAATTAATGACCAATTCTCTACAATTTATTTTTTAACACTTTACAGTAAAATAGTTATTTGAAAAGATAAGCAACATTTTGATCCTCATACCTTTCTCTAAATTTATATATGCCTTTTCTTCCTTATGCACTTCTGTGTTCTAGGCACATGGAAAGACATACTGTTCTCACCTTTCTTTTTCTTTATAGATTGACTTTTTTCACATTGTAATTTCATTTGTCTGAAAGCATAGGCTAACCTCTATGTTTCAAGGCCCAGGACAAACTTCTCTCTATTTACCTCTTCTGGGACATTTGAGAGGTACGAATTGGCCTCTCCTTGAGTTCCTCACTTTATCTGAGGAAACTTCTATTAATCGTAATCTGTACACATTAAAAAACTCCAGTGTTTAGGAAGTCCTTTCCTACTTAAGGAGTGAAGAGTAGGGACAAATATATGACCTATCGCTGTATCCCCAAGGCCTAGAACTATTACTGACACAAAACATGGTTACAAAAAATGTTTGCAAGTGAATGAGGTATCTATTTGTCTTTTCCAAACTAACCATTTGCTTGAAAAATTTGGTTTCAGAGCAGTATATTTGTCTATTAAAAAATATATATATATATCCTAATCTTAAATTTTATACCATATATTTCTGTATCATATTCAAAGTAAAAGATTACCCATTTCAAAGTTACATTATCAAACTCTAAATAATACATTCGTTAATTTTCCCCCATGATGGGCATTGGTTATTGTTTCGTCTGTTTTAATATTTATAATGTTTAATTTAACAACTAGAATAAAGTGAAAAATTGAACCAGTAATGCTGAATTTTATGTCAAATTATAAAAATATATTTAGAACCATTTATTATCCAAGACTAACAATTTGGGATTAAATTAAATTGGAAATATAATGAAAAGTTAAAGCACTGTCTTCAAAAAAATATATATTTACTTTTCTCTCTTTTTTTGAAGAAATTGCTTTTATCCCCATCTGAACTACTTGAAATGAAAATGAGATGTTCCATTGAATACTGTTGTCTACCAACATGAACTATAAGAATTGCTTTGTTAGTCTCCTTGAATGCTATGTTTAAAAGAATGATATAAAATTATACACCCTGTGATTATATTTATATATTACCTATACAAATACAGATATCAGAAATAAGAAAATACAGAGTGATAAAGGTTAGAGTTGTTTCTGAGAAGATATTGCAAAGAAGAATTTCTATTAAAAGTAGAAATTCAAATTCAAAGCCAGATATATTCAAGATGTAACCTGAAGGACATGCTTAGGAAAGTAAGAATGGTAGCAGCAATTTAAGAGAATAAAAGAGTATTCACTGGATATATTAAACATGGAAACTCTTAATTATAAATTATATTCATGATCCAATTCTTCTACTTTATGTATATGACTTTTCATTTTGCTTTTGATATTACAAGTGATGACTCCAGTACTTCAGGAAATTTCCCAGTCCATTGTTTTACCATAATCTCTTAATTCATTCAATTATTATTGTGTGGACTTACATCAACCTTGGTTGGGTCAAAGTCTATCACTTAGACTCTGTAATTTTTTCTGAACTTCATTTCCTCATCTACAAATGTGGACTGGTGATATCTATCTCTGTCAGTTAAGTTTCAGTCAAAGAAGAACTACTATGAGAAGGAGTGATACAGAATAAGGTATTTATTATAAGAATTTATGCTTATACAACTTGGGAGCTGGTTACATTGTCTACGGCAGGATTTTATATGTGTTTATGGTTCTGGGGTTTGATGTCAGAACTTGGGGAGCTACAAAATGGGAAAGGGCACAGACAGTACTAGCAGTACAGGATATAATGTAGCACATGTTGATGTCTCACCACTACCTCCTAGCCTCCAAAATTGATGATGCAGGGCATGTACAGAACTTGGTACTTTTTTCCATGGAGCAAAATATGTATCAGGCCTAGAAGTTAGAAATTATAAATCAGGATCTGACAGTAGTTAAAGGAGCTTCAGGCCTGGCTGAGGCCCCATGCCAATGAGGTGAGGCAGCAGATAAGTAACATTTGTGAGCTAAAGCATCCTAGAATCCTGCATAAACCACATGATTGTTAAAGGAATAGGGACAGTGCTTCACATCTGCCTTTTAACACTAATGCAAACTGTCTCTTGGACACACATTAACCCAGAGCTGCACAAAGAAGGAAAGTCAAGGAAATGTAGACTCAGCTGAACTAAGATGATAACAAAAATCCATCACAATATCCTGTCTTTTCAGAGAGCCGGGTTGATGAAACAAATGCCTATACAATCATTTATAAAACTTTAAAACACAAAAGTAATAAAAGGTAGTATAAATTTCAATGATTTCTTTAAAATGAGCTGAAATATTTTTCCATTCTGTAGGTATATTGAGTGGTAGATCTATGTTTACTATGATTTGATGGAAATCAGTAGGCTTAAGAATTTAAAAATTTCCAAATAATTGTCAATTACAAACGTTGACAAAATTGCAAAGGCAATGGTTTTGTCTTTTCAGAATATTACACTGATATTTAGCCAGAGCCTGATGCATACCAAGAAAGGAGGAGAGGAAGGAAGGAAGGAAGAAAGGGAGAAAGAAAGAAAAAAAAGGAAGGAAGGAAGGAAGGAAGGAAGGAAGGAAGGAAGGAGAAGGAAGAAGAAAGAAAGCCAGACCGATCCAGAACCTACGAACTAAAAAAGACCCCACCCAACCAGAAATAGAAAGAAGGCATCCCCCAAAAGTACTGTTAGGAAGGAAGGGACAAAGGAAGAAAAATAGGGGTAAAAATGATTGAGTAGGAAGACCTTGAAACAACCTCCCTGCACAGACACTTAAACTGCAACTGTAGGGAGTTCCTGTTGTGGCTTATCAGTAATGAACCCGACTAGTTTCCATGAGGATGTGGGTTCAGTCCCTTGCCTTTATCAGTGAGTTAAGTATCTGGTATTGCAGTGAACTGTGGTGTAATTCACAGACATATCTTGGATTCTACGTTGCCATGGCTGTGGCAACTTTCATATGCTACACATGCACCCTTAAAAAGCAAAACAAACAACACAAACAAACAAACAAACCCCTGCAAGTACATAAAGAGCAATTGTCACAGAACAACCTAAAGAAAAGCAAAAGGGCTTTTCTCCAGTAGCTGCGAAAAAAGAAAAACCTGAGGACTGATGGAGGGAAAGATGAGTAATTTAGTCAGAACCCACACTCCTAGTGGGTGATCCAAAAAGAGGAGGGACGTATAACAAGATCAGGGGTCCTCCCAAAAAAGGGATAAATGCAATCTCTGTATTGGTCACCTCAACCCTGGGGTTCAGAACCAGGGAAGACAAGCCCCCTTAGCTAGTTTGAAAACCAGTGGGGGCTGTAAGAAACTGAGACTTTGTTCTTAAAGGGCACATGCACAGACTTGCTTAGTCCCAGGAGAGAAACGGCAGATTAATAACTGCCTCGTGGCCTTCTGGGCCTCCCCCAGTATACTAAGCCCACACCAGTCTCCCACTTCACTGCTTCCTGCTCATATAGAGACTACAATTGCCATTGTGTGTATGTGTGCACACCTGGGGAAATGGGAAGCCAGGTCAGAAGTGCATATCCAGACTCTCAGGCCCTGGCCATACCCCACCCATCATGCTGGGGATAAATCCAATTTACTTAAGGCTCCTACTCTAGCCCCTTAAACCTTAATCTCTGGCTCCATTCTCCAGTAGAACTGTGGCTACCATTAAGCCTGGAAGAAGCTTCAGCTTGTCTCTGGCTCTGGCTACAGTCACTTTAACACCAGTGCTACCTCCCACTAAGACAGTGGCTGCCAGCATACCCTGGGAAAAGAAGCAGTCTGCACTCATTTCAAATCAAGCTCTCCCACCAAGACAACTGGAAACAATGGAAAATCTGTAAACTAGTAACCAGCAAGTATGTCATTCAAAATTGAAGGAGGGATAGAGCATTTTCCAGAGAGTAAAAACTAAAAGAGTTCATCACCAGTAAATGCACATTATAAAAAAAATGTTAAAAAGTCTTCTTTAGGAATTCCCATTGTAGCACAGTAGAAATGAATCTGAATAGGAACCATTAGGTTGCAGGTTTGACCCCTGGCCTTGCTCAGCAGGTTAAGGATCTGGCATTGCCATGAGCTGTGGTGTGGGTCACAGACATGGCTAGGATCTGGCATTGCTGTGGCTGTGGTGTAGGCCAGCAGCTGTAGCTCTGACTGGACCCCTAGCCTGGGAACCTCCATATGCTGCAGGTGTGGCCCTAAAAAGCAAAAAAAAAAAAAAAAAAGTTTTCTTTAAGCAAAAAAGAAAAGCCTATAACAAGAGATAAGAAAGTATATGAAAGGAAAAAATCTCACTTGTAAAGGCAAATATATAGTAAAGGCAGTGGATCAACCACTTAAACTAGCAGAAAGGTTAATATATAAAAATCATAAAATCAACTATAATAAACAGATCAGGGAGAGACATGAAGATGTAAAATATGACACAAAAATGTAAAATATGAGGGAAGGTAAAATAATTAGAGATTTTTAAAATGTGCTTGAACTTAAATGACTATAAGTTGAAAACAATAGATGATAGATAGATAGATAGACAGATAGATGATAGCTAGCTAGATAGATACACATGTATACATATAGTAGTCACAAACCAAAAACCTAAAACACACAAAAAAGAAACTATACATAACACTAAAGAAAATTACCAAACTACAAAGGAATAGAGTAAATGAAAAAGAAATAAACTACAAAAACCTTCAGAAGACAAGTGACACAATAGCAATAAATACATACTTACCAATAATCACTTTAAATGTAAATGGATAAAATGGTCCAATGAAGATGGACTGATTTGAAAAACAAGACACTGTTGTATGCTGCTTACAAGAGATTCACTATAGAACTAAAGACGCATGTAGACTAAAAGTGAAGAAATAGAAAATATATTCCATACACATGGAAACAAAAAGAAAGCTGATTAGTAATACTTATATCAGACAAAGTAGGCTTTAAAACAATATCTATAAAAAAAACAAAGATGGACACTCTATAATGATAAAAAGTTCTAACCAAGAAGAGGATGTAACAATCATAAATATATGCACAATTATCATAGGAGCATCTATATATTATGGGAGCATATAATAAATATTTTAAAAAATCATGAGAATACTCAGAATAATTATACATTGGCAGATGTTCCCATTGTGGCTCAGTGGTAATGAACCCGACTAGCATCATGAGGGTGCAGATTTGATCCCTGGCCTCACTCAGTGGGTAAAGGATCCAGTGTTGCTATGAAATGTGGCATAGGTCATGGACACAGATCGGATCTGACATTGCTGTGGCAGCTATAGCTCTGATTCGACCCCTAGTCTGGGAACTTCTATATGCTAGAGGTGCAGCCCTAAAAAGCCATATATATACATATAAATATGTATATATATTAAAAAATTAGAAATATAGAAAAAAATGGATACATTCCAAGAAATATACAAACTTCCAGACTATACTGGGAAGAAAAGTAAAAATTTAAGCGAGTGGATTACTAGTAACAAAATTGAATAAGAAATGAAAAATCCCCCAATAAACAAAAGACCAAGACAAGATGGATTCACAGGTAAATTCTATCAAACATTTAAAGAAGAGCTAATCTATTCTCCAAGTCCATGACTGATTTTCTTTTCTGTGGAAAGGTTCATATGTGCCTATATTACATTCCAAATATATGTGATGAGAAAAAAAAAAGTATGCATGTATGTTAACTGGGTCACCATGCTGTATAGTAGAAAAAAAATTGTATTGGGGAAATAACAATTAAAAATACAGTAAAATAGCAATGTATACATTTTTTTTGTCTTTTGCTTTTTGTAGAGCTGCTCCCCCAGCACATGGAGGCTAGGGGTCTAATTGGAGCTATAGCCACTGGCCTATACCAGAGCCACAGCAATGCAAGACCTGAGCCACTTCTGCAACCTACACCACAGCTCACAGCAACGCTGGATCCTTAATCCACTGAACAAGGCCAGGGATCGAATGCACAACTTTGTGGTTCCTAGTTGGATTTGTTAACCACTGAACCATGATGGAAACTCTCAATGTACATATCTTAAAATAAATAAAATAAAGAAGAGCTAATCTTATACTTCTCAAATTATTTGAAAAAACTGAAGAGGAGGGAACACTTTCAAACTGATTTAAGGGGACCAACATAACCTTTATACCAAAAGAAGATAAAAGACACTCCAAAAAAAAAATTGCAGGCCAGTGATGAATATTGATGAAATAATTCTCAGAAAAACAACAGCAAATTGAATTTAACAATACATAAAATAGGATCATACACTATGATCAAGTGGAATTTATTCCAGGGATGCAAGGATACTTCTCAAGATTCAATCAAAGTGATATGGTATATTAACAAAATGAAGAATAAACGTCATAATTATCTAAATAGATTTAGAAAGAGCTTTTGACAAAATTCAACATCCATTCAGGATAAAATCTCTTAACAATATTGGTGTAGAGGTAACATACCTCTACTTAATAAAGGCTAGTTATGACAAACTGACAGTTAACATCATTCAATAATGAAAAGCTCAAAGCTTTTCCTCTAAGATCAGGAAGAAGATAAGGATGCCCACTCTTGCCATTTCTATTTAACACACTATTGGAAGTCCTAGCCATATCAGATAAGTAAAATAAATAAAAAGCATTCACATTGGAAGGAAAGAAAAAGTCGTCACTATTTGAAAATGACACCATATTATGTCTAGAAAACCCAAAAGACTCCATAAAAAGACTATTAGAACTAAGGAATGAATCTAGTAAATTTTCAGAATATAATATTAATATGCAGAAATCTGTTGTACTTCTACATACTATTAATGAAATTTCAAAGAAAAATCAGGAAAATAATAACATTTACAAACATATCAAAAAGAAAAAAATATCTAGAGCCACATTTAGCCAAGGAGGCAAAAGACTTAGAGTCTGAAAACAATAAACATTAATGAAGAAAACTAAAGTTCATACAAATAAGTGGAAAAATAACCTGTGTTTATGAATTGGAAGTTAATACTATTACTACTCAAAGAAATCTATAGAGTTAATGCAATCCTTATCACTATATTCATGACATTTTTCAGAGAACTAAAACAAAAAATCCTAAAATTTTTATGAAACCATAAAAGACCCCAAAGAGTCAAAGGAATTTTGAGAGGCAAGCAAAAAGCTGGCAATATCATGTTCCTTAACTTCAGACTCTACTACAAAATTACAGTAATTAAAAAGTACTGGCACAAAAATAGATACATAGATAATAGAATACAATAGTGGGCCCAGCAATAAGCACCCATGTGTATGGTCAATTAATTTATAATACAGAAGGGCCAAAATATACATGGGATAAACACAGCTTCCTCGATAAGTGTTATTGAGAAAACCAGATAGCTTCTTACAAAATACTCGAATTCGAACATTTTCTCATAGCACATACAAAAATAAAATTTAAAAAGACCTAAATCCAACACAGGAAACCATAAAATTTCTAGGGGAAAATATAAGTAGGAGGCTCTTTGACATAGATATTGGCCATATATAAATATATAGCACTACATATGTAGCTATGCCTCCTCAAGCAAAGAAACCAAAAGCAAAAATAAACAACAAATGGGGCCTAATCAAAGGAATCTTGAGAGAAAAAAAAAAAAAGCAGGAGGCATAATTATTCCAGACTTCAGACAATATTACAAAGCTACAATAATCAATACAATGCCATACTGGTACAAAAAGAGACATATAGACCAATGGAACAAAGAGCCCAGGAATAAACCCAGATACTTATGGTCAATTAATCTTTGACAAAGGAGGCAAGAATTTAAAATGGGAAAAAGACAGTATCTTCAGCAAGTGGTCATGGTAAAATTGGAGAGCTGCATGTAAATCAATGAAACTAGAACACACCTCCACACCATGCACAAAAATAAATTAAAAATAGCTTAAAGATTTAAACATAAGAGAAGACAGCATAAAACTCCTAGAAGAGAACATAGGTAAAACATCCTCTGACATCAACTGACATCTCTGATATTTGTACAATGTTTTCTTAGGTCAATCTCCCAAGGCAATAGAAATAAAAACAAAAATAAACCAATGAGACCTAATCAAACTTACAAGATTTTAGATTGTAAAACCATTAAAAAGCAAAGAAACAAAGAGAAAAGTGAAAATACCACTTCTGGAAAGGAAGAAAACAATGGCAAACTTTGCAATCAACAAGGGCTTATTCTCCGAAATATAAAAGTAACTCATACAACTCAATAGCAAAAAAAAAAAAAAAAAAAAAATTGAAAAATGGGCAGAAGACTTAAATAGACACTTCTCCAAAGAAGACATACAGATGGCCGATTGACACATGTAAAAATGTTCAACGTCACTAATTATTAGAGAAATGCAAATTAAAACTACAATGAGGTACAACCTCACACCCATTAGAACGGCTATCATTAATACGTCTACAAATAATAAATGCTGGAGAGGGTGTGAAGAAAAGGAAACTCCTACACCATTGGTGGAAGTGTAAATTGGTAAAACCACAATGGAAAACAGTATGGAGGTTCTTCAGAAAACTAAATATAGAACTACACTGTGATCCATCAATCTCATTCCTGGGCATATATTTGGACAAAACTTTCATTCAAATAGATATATTCACCCTCGCTGTTCACAATAACCAAGACGTGGAAACAACCTAAATGCACATTTACAGATGAATGGATTAAGAAGACGTGGTACATATATACAATGGAATAATGCTTAGCCACAAAAAGAGCAAGATAATGCCATTTGTAACAACATGGATGGAACTAGAAATTATTATACTATGTGAAGTAAGTCACAGAAAGAGAAAGACAAAGACCATCTGATGTCACTTATATGCAGAGTCTAAAATATGGCACAGATGAACCTCTCTAAGAACAGAAACAGACTCAGGATCATAGACAACAGACTTGTGGTTGCCAAGGGACAGAGGGAGGGAGTGGGTTGGACAGGGAGTTCAGTGTTAAGAGATACAAACTGTTACCTTTAGAATGGATAGACAGTGAGATCCTCTTGTATAGCACAGGGAACTGTGTCCAATCACTTTTGATGGAAAGTGATGAAAGATAATGTAAGAGAGTGTGTATAGATGTATGACTGGGTCACTTTGCTGTACAGAAGAAATGGACAGAACAACGCAAATCAACTATGATTAAAAAATAACATCAAAAACAGGAAATTAAAAAAAAACCTAGAAGCTCATGCAAAGCAAACCATAAATAAGAGTTAAACAAATGAAAATGCGACTATATTTTCAAATTATATATCTTATAAAGAGCTAATATCCAAATATATATTCAAAGCTCTTAAAACTCAATATTAAAAAAAATACAACCCTAATGGCAGAGGACCTGAATAGGCATTTTTCCCAAAGACCAATGACAGGCACATGAAAAATGCTAAGCATCAGGGAAATACAAATCAAAACCACAATGCAATGTTACCTTACACTGGTCAAGAGTAGCTAACATTAAAAAGACAACAAATAACACTTGTTTGTGTGGGTGTGGAGAAAAGAGAATTGTAGTACACTGTTGGGAATGTAAATTGATACAGATAACAATATTGTATCTTCTAGCAATTCTACTCCTGTTATATAAGCAAAGAAAATTAAAACATTAATTTGAAAAGATATATACATTCCATTGTTCATGGTAGTGTTATTTACAATAGCAATGATATGAATGCAACCTAAGCATCCACCAACAAATAAATGGACAAAGATGTATACACACACACAGAATATTATTCAACCATAAAAAAGAATGGAATATTGATTTTTGTGATAATATGGGTTGACCTCAAGGGTATTTTGCTTAGTTAGTGAAGTAAATCAGATCAAGAAGGACAGATACCAAATATAGAACATGATCACTTGCATGTGGAACTGAAACATAAAACAAATGTTAACAAATACAGAAAAAAATAATTGGTTGCCAGAGAGAAGAGGCAGAGGGGAAGAGTCAAGATATGTGAAGGGGATTAAGAGTTAGAAACTACTAGGCACAAAATAAATGAGTTACAAGGATGCAATTGCATCATTGGGAACACAGTCAATATTTTAGAACAATTTCATATGAATATAATCAATAAAAATATAAAAACAAAACTTTACACCTGGAACTAATGTAATATTGTAAATCAACTATACT
Source organism: Phacochoerus africanus (assembly GCF_016906955.1). Classification (NCBI taxonomy): domain Eukaryota; kingdom Metazoa; phylum Chordata; class Mammalia; order Artiodactyla; family Suidae; genus Phacochoerus; species Phacochoerus africanus. Next base: position 124,670,269 of record NC_062551.1, read on the forward strand.
TTGATTTACAAAGAGAAAGAAAGAAGAAAAAAAGGAAGAAAGAATGGCAAAAATATTACATTAGGATGGGAAACATTTTTTTTATTTGCTGTCATTTTTTTTCATTTTTTATTACTCAATTGAATTTATCACATCTGTAGTTGTATAATGATCATAACAATCTGATTTCACAGGATTTCCATCCCACAGCCCAAGCACATCTCCCCACCCCTCAAACTGTCTCCTCCGGAGACCATAAGTTTTTCAGTGTCTGTGAGTCAGCATCTGTTCTGCAAAGAAGTTCAGTCTGTCCTTTTTTCAGATTCCACATGTCAGTGAAAGCATTGGATGTTGGTGTCTCATTGTATGGCTGACTTCACTTAGCATGATAGTTCCTAGGTCCATCCATGTTGCTAAAAATGGTGGTATTTCGTTCTTTTTGATGGCTGAGTAATATTCCATTGTGTGTATGTACCACATCTTCTGGACCCACTCCTCTATCGATGGACATTTAGGTTGTTCCATGTCTTGGCTATTGCAAATACTGCTGCAATGAACATTGGAGTACATGTGTCTTGGTGAGTCGTGGTTTTCTCTGGATAGATGCCCAGGAGTGGGATTGCTGGATCCAATGGTAGTTCTATGTTTAGATTTCTGAGGAATATCCATACGGTTTTCCACAGTGGTTGCACCAATTTACAATCCCACCAACAGTGTACTAGGGTTCCTTTTTCTCCACACCATCTCCAGCACTTATTGTTTGTAGACTTTTGGATGATGGCCATTCTGGCTGGTGTAAGGTGGTACCTCATGGTGGTTTTGATTTGCATTTCTCTAATAATGAGTGATGCTGAACATCTTTTCATGTGTTTCTCGGCCATCTGTGTGTCTTCTTTGGAAAATTGTCTGTTTAGATCTTCTGCCCATTTTTGCATGGGGTTGTTTGTTTGTTTGGTATGGAGCTGCAGAAGGTGTCTCTAAATTTTGGAGATTAATCCCTTGTCAGTCTATTCACTTGCAAAGATTTTCTCCCATTCTGTGGGTTGTCTTTTCATTTTGTTTAGGGTTTCCATTGCTGTGAAGAAACTTTGAAGTTTGAGTAGGTCCCATTTGTTTATTTTTCTTTTTATTTTCAATATTCTGATAGGTGGATCTGAGAAGATGTTGCTGTGGTTTATGTCAGAGAGTGTTTGGCTTATGTTTTCCTCGAAGAGTTTTACAGTGTCTGGTCTTATACCTAGGTCTTTAATCCATTTGGAGTTTATTTTTGTGTATGGTGTTAGGGAGTGTTCTAATTTCATTCTTTTCCATGTGGCTGTCCAGTTTTCCCAGCACCACTCATTGAACAAGCTGTCCTTTCTCCATTGTATATCCTTGCATCCTTTGTCATAGATTAGTTGGCTGTAGGTGCCTGAGTTTAATTCTGGGCTTTCTATCCTGTTCCACTGAGCTAGATTACTGTCTTGGTGCCACTACCACATGGTTTTGATGATTGTTGCTTTGTAGTATTGTCTGAAGTCAGGGAGCCTGATTCCTCCAGCTTCCTTTTTCTTTCTCAGAATGGCCTTGGCGATTCTGCTTTTGTGCTTCCAAACAAACTTGAAAATATTTTGTTCAAGTTCTGTGAAAAACGTCCTTGGTAATTTGATAGGGATTGCATCGAATCTGTAGATTGCCTTGGGTAGTATAGTCATTTTGATAATATTAACTCTTCCAATCCAAGAGCATGGTATGTCTTTCCATCTATTTGTGTCATCTTTGATTTCTTTCATCAGTGGCTTGTAGTTCTCAGAGTACAGGTCTTTTGTTTCTTTAGGTAGGTTTACTCCTAGGTATTTTATTGTTTTGGATGCGTAGGATGGGAAACTTAGGTGGAAATAGTAGAAGGTAGTATAAAAATAACAGCCTTTGTATTTTTATCCCATAAATGTCCTGAAGAATAAAACTTTCACCAAATCTCTAAATACAAATTTAAATTAAAAAAAAAAAAGTTCCTAACTTTGTTTCAGATTAAAGCTGGAAATACAAAGTTAGAATAAAAATATTAAGAAATGAGTGCAGCTCATGCACATGGAACCAAGCAGGAGTCACTTTTTAAGAAAAAGGCCAATTTTAAATCAGCACCTTGATTTTTTTTAAAATAAAGGACACAGATTTCTAAGTGTGTAGGAAAGCCTTACATTATGTGTCTTTCTAATTCCTAAATTGAGGAAGTTCTGATAAGTTTGATAAATGTCAAAGAAATGGTAGGATTGCAAGACAATTATGAAAGGATTTGGACCTATTTTACTCTCCCAGAAATTAAAGACAAATGCACTGTTAGAAGAGAAGGCAACTTGAAATGTCTAACTATTGAGTCAAAATGAGTTTAGGGAGAATTTGCAGCTCTGAATGTCAAGGTCAAAAAAGATTTCAGTCACTACTTATTTTCCAAGTCTTACTCACTTACCTTCTCCTTCCAGACTTACTCACTTACCTTCTCCTTCCTGCCTTTCTCTACAGAGGCATTTCCTTGAACACAAACAACAATTTTGTTTCTTTCTTAGCAGCTCTTGAGCCCTGCAGTTTGTCAGAAGTGATAAGTGAAATTCTGTAGTGGGAAGAAATGGAAATGTTAGCTTAGTCCAGATGCTGAAGGAAGCCTGTGGACAGGATAGGTTTCAGCATCTGTCACCTCCCCTGGCTCACAGACTCAGAAGCAAGATATGTGCTCACCATTGCATGAGGATACTCCAGCTCTTCCATTTTGAAATGATCAGGTGCAGCTCAAGGTAGCTCAAGACAGAAGTAATGATGAAGGAAAGAGGCAGTGTTGAAGGAAAAGAACAATCCATCCACCTGTATAATCTGACAGCATTTAACACAGTGTTTTATATGTGCTTTTTTTTTTTTTTTTTTTTTTGCTTTCAGGAGCTGCACACCCAGGACATATGGAGGTTCCCAGGCTAGGGGTTTAATTGGAGCTGCAGCTGGCTTATGCCAGAGCCACAGCAATACCAGATCCAAGCCATGTCTGTGACCTACACCACAGCTCACTGGAACACCAGATCCTTAATCCACTGAGAAAGGCCTGGGACTGAACCCACAGCCTCATGGTTCCTAGTCGGATTTGTTTCCACTGTGCCACAATGGGAACTCCTATATATGCTTTTTAAAAAAGCTAAATCTGTGAAAGATAAAACTAAAGAGATCATACTGGGATATAAAACTGAGGTGGACAAAAGAAGAAGGTAATCTAAAAGACCTATTAACAATTATATTTAGAAGCCAATAGAGGAAGATGTTTAAATTAATATATGAAATAACACACTATATGAAAGAAAAGATTATAAAAGGAAATGAATAAATGTGTACTTTGGTAACTCAATGCATGCACTTTAGATCTATTGTCTATATCAACTCTAAGCTTCACGAGGGCTGGAACCTTGCATTTCTTGTTCATTAATGAAACAGTGAAAATCTCTGTGGCAGAATTAAAAATAAGTTCAGAAGAAGAAAAACTTTCAAAATAGACAGAAAGCATCATATTGCCATTAAAATACATATGATTATTTGGAAAAATAATTTGGACTACAACTAATCATGCATATATTCCTTATATTTGCCTAATTCCTTCTATAAATTATAGCTAAATGTCCATCACAATACAAGCAGTTAAGTATGTGTTGAGTGAATAAGAGATTTAGCTCCTGCCACCTGGGAACTTATGAGGAAAATACACGAAGCATGGGAGAAAACAAAATGAAACTGAGATTCTAACATATGTAACTAAGTAAAATTTTAAATAAAATATAATATCCTATAGAAATCCATTAAATTTCTTATATAAGAATTGCTACATGACCCAATTTTGGCAAGAAGGAGGAAGTAGAAAAGGAAATGTTTGAATTAGCTATTGCTAACACATGGCTCCCAAACTCAATGGTATAAAACATTAAGCATTGATTAGTGCTCACAAGCCTCTGGGTGGGATGGGTGGATGTCCCTGTTACGGATGAGCTTATTCATTTATTTCCAACTGTGGGCCAGGCAAGCATCTTTCATAAATTGGCTAAACAATACAATATGTCAGATAATCATCTTGCTTTATGCTGGTTCAGGATGGCTCACCTGAAATAGCTGGACTCTTAGTTTTTTTCATCCTCCGGTGGGCTATCTCAGTCTTGCTCAAATGACAGAATCAAAAATTGAAACAGAAAGAGCCTTTTAGTCCCTTGCTCAAAGTTGGAATTGTCACTTCTGCTACAGTCTCAATATTGACCAAAGCCATACAAGTTCAGCTTAGATTCAAAATATGGGGAAATAAAGATCATATCTTGATAGAAGTCACATAGGAATGAGCAGGTTCAGATGTCAGGGTAGCAAATTGGTCCGTCTTTATAATAAATCCAATCTACACAGAAACAATGGAAGGAAGATAAAAATGATGGAAACATCAGGAAGAAGTAACCATGTCATCAAAGTGTGATAAAGAAAGAGTACAATAATGGTGTTGACATGACTTAGAATTTAGTAAATATATTTGTCAGAAAAAAATTAAAGCAAAACAAAACAACAACAAAAAACTATTATGCATCAAAGTCAGGCATTATTTTAAGTAGAGTAAACAAGTTAAAAATAGTAATAATGAAGTTTTCCTTTATTTTCCTTTGGGGAAAAAGTTCACAAAGGCATCAATAATTATGTTTGTATATAATTCACAGATTGGCTATAGCAACAAATCTTTCACAGATACTTATGAAAAGGCAAATCACTGAGAAGACATAATATGCTATCCTTGATCTGGACATGGGTGTGTTTATACAGGGCCAAACCCAGAGAATTAAAGTTTCACTTTAAGAAATTTTTGAGGGAGGAATATTTGAAGAAAGAGTTTTGGCCCTAATGAACAGCTGGGGAAAAAACAACATTGAGAGTCCTGGGAAGTGAGAAAACTTTGACTTTTGAAAATACTAAACTTCTGAAAAAGAGATTCTAAAGGGAGAGAGCATAAATCAGTGGAAAAAGAGGAAAAACCATGAGGAAAAATGTTGCCTATATCACAATATGACTGCAATACTTCCATTGTTCTCACATAGACCTTTGACATTTATGTGATTTCTGAGTCACTTACTATACTCTGATGATTTATTCAACAAGAATTTATGAAGACCTAGTATTTCACACCTGTCTTAAACTGAAACCATTTAAAAGTTGATTTTGTGACAAGGAATTGGGGACAGAGAACTTATTTAGGAGATGGTTTCAGAAATCACAAATGAAGAAGTAGAGGATAATAGCAAGATTGAAAATTATATTAACGATGTTTTAACTGTGAAAATTAACTGATGTTCAATATCTTTTGGGACTCAGAAACTGTGGATTGTATCTTTGAATTACACAAGGGGAAACTGGGTCATGTTACTACTGATAACTATTGCCCACTTAATCCCCTACACTTCCTGATTATGCTTGCTAGTGCTGAAGTAAGTGCTTGTGGCTCCCAAGTCTTCAAGCAAGGAAAAAAAGTGTTGGCAAGAATTCCCTGTTGGCCTAGTGATTAAGGATTCAGTGCTGTCACTGCTGTGACTCAGGTTCAATCCCAGGCCCAGGAACATCCACATGCCATGGGCGTGGCCTAAATAAATAAATAAATAAATAAAGTGTTGAATTGTCGAATGTTGCTATAGATGATCTTAAAAATGAAGTGGGCATCAGCAGTGTCTACTATGCCAGAAACCCTACCTGAAAGAAATAATGGCAAAACAGTCATTTTAAAAGCTCAAACATATAAAATATGAACTGAAAATTCAAATCTATAGACAACAGAGAGAAATACATTAGATAAAGCTGTGTTAAATGAATTAAGGCTTCCTAAAGGAGGTGGGATTTTACCGAATTTTAAAAATGTTAGTATGAATTAACAGAGTTTTGGTTAAATAGTGGAAGTAGAGTGATGAATATCAGTGTACTAATTTAGCATGTTTTACACTAATTTAGAAACTGGAGAATTTTTTGAGTATTAGAACCTCTATAATTGTCTAATCCTGAAGTATAAACCTCAAACAATAACTAAATCCAAATGAACAAGTTTGCAAAGTCCCAGAACTGGAAAGAACTACATACATAAATATAGTCTAAATTTTAATCATTCAGTTATTTTGTTTTTTGCTGACTTTACAATACTTTGCATAGGAAGCCCAGGTGTTTACTACATTTAAAATCAAACAACCTTGAGACCATCACACTATGCATTCTAACAAGGTTCTAAATGACTTAGTGTGAATTTGGCTTGAAAAGCCTCAATAAAGCTTGCTTTTTCGAAATGTGATTTGGAGCTCTGAACATACTTCATATTAAATATGTATGTAGTTGTATGTATGTATGTATAAATATATGTATACATGAATATATATATATCAGATAATTGTCTGCCAAACTTTTTTTGCTTATTTTTAATAAGCTATGTGAAAATGAGGAAACATTTTTAAAAATGCTAACATTTATATTTTATGCACTTGTATATGAAATACTCTTATAATTGAGTATATTTTAATACATCTTGTTGCACAGCAGTCCATTAAGTATTGCCAATTTAGATTTAAGGTACAGGAATTCAAGTTCTCAAATTTAACAACGAAATATCTTTCTCCAACACTTCAGACAATATAATTATTTTTTATTATTGCAAGATTATAAGAATTGAGAGGGTTTTACTTATAAATAGTGTGAAAAAACACTTGAATAGGAATACTATTTTTAAAAAGTAATTTATCCCATACCAGACTAGCCTAACCTATATAATTTATTCATTTGCATAACATTATTTGGGATCTACTATAAGTAAGATTCTAGGCAATGGCCCAGAATGATAATTTTTTAGGATTAAAAAAAAAGATAATATATAAGAATGGATAGGTACAATACATATGATACATAAAATTTACCATATATACTATGTGTATTTTAGTATTATACTGTTTATTTGGGAAAGTAGAGGACACTAACCCAGGCTGGCGTTTGGCTATGGGAAGTGCCTGAAAAATTCTAAGTATCAAGATAAATCAGAGTTGCATTTTATTTGGATATTGCTGGCAGCTCTGATGATAATTTAAAGAGTACAATTTGGAGACAGAGATGGATATGGCAAAGACTTGAATATACATAAGAAATGATAGGAATGAGGGCAAGAGGATGAGTGAAATGGATTACACAAATTTCATAAAGAGAAAAAATGGGCAGAATTTGATGACATTGTGGCATTGTAGCAGAGTACAGAGGAACTATTAGAAGCACAAGCAAATTTAGAATAAATGTCACAGTCAAGCGTGAGTTTAAATAGTATGTGTGCCAGGAGTGGATAGTGATGTATACAACTAAGATAAAAAACATATCCTCAGTGAATGTCTTTTGGAGGTATTAGTTTTGCTTTTGGACATCAACATAAAAAAAAATATTCAGTGGATTTCCTGTCATGGCTAAGAGGTAACAAACCCGACTCATATCCATGAGGATGTGGGTTCGATCCTTTGCCTTGCTCAGTGGGTTAAGGATCCAGTGTTGCCACTAGCTGCGGTGTAATTTGCAGATGCATCTCAGGTCCTGCATTGCTGTGGCTGTGGTGTAGGCTGGCAGCTACAGCTCCGATTTGACCCCTCCTGGGAACTTCCATATGCCATGGGTATGGCCCTAAAAAGACACACACATGCACACACACACACCAAAAAAATTCAGTTAGAACTTTTACAGTTGCCACATCATGGAGTATAATGACCAATTAGCCATTTACACACACACACATATATATATAAATAAAACTTTTGGATTTAAATCCATGAGCATAGGTAATCTCTTCCAAAGTAGAGTTATAGAACAAGTGTCCTTTCTCCAGTCTGGAGACACTCAGACTCTAGGCACCCTATTGTAAGTAGATTTTTCTATATGTCATTAAATAACCACCCCCCCCCAATCCTGCAGGAAAGGAAGGAAGACCATAGATTTCATAAGTTTATGGATTCATCTGTGATTAATTTTTCTCTCTTATCCCTCTCATCTGTCCATCAACAAATCTTATTGATTCTATTTCCATGGATATGTGCCAAGCATTCTCTCCATCTCCACTTTCACACATTTCTATATCACCATGTCTTTTAATCTGTTACAGTAAACATAGTATTTTCTTAGTACAGTAGCCACAAACAACCCAAAAGTCCATCAACTGACAAACAAGCAGACAACAGAATATTAGTCACTAATAAGAAAAAATAAAATACTGACACATGCTACAACACGGATAAACCTTGAAAACTCTATGCTTAGTGTAAGAAGAGAATCACCATGGCCACACATTTTATTATTTTATTTATATAAAATGTCTAAAATAGGTGAATCCATAGAGACAGATTGAAAATTAGTGAGAGGTTGAGAGATGGGGGAAAAGGGAGGAGAATGGGGAATGATTACTGACTAATCAGCACAAGGGTTTTTTTTTGCGGGGGTGATAGAATGTTCTAGAATTAAGTAACAGTGATGGTTGCACAACTTTGCAAATATACTAAAAAAATACGTTTTTACACTTTAAGATGGTGAATTTTAAGGCTTTCCTGTTGTGGTGCAGCAGAAACAAATCTGAAACATGAGGTTGCGGGTTCAATCCCTGGCCACCCTCAGTGAGTTAAGGATCCAGCAGGTGCTGTGAGCTTATGCAGTGTAGGTCACAGATGCAGCTTGGATCCTGCATTACGGTGGCTGTGGCTGTGGCATAGGCCAGCATCTGTAGTTCTGATTTGACCCCTAGCCTAGGAACCTCCAGGTGCTTCTGGTGTGGTCCTAAAAGGCAAAAAGAAAAAAAAAATAAGAATGGAAATGGAATATGAATTATATCTCAATAAATAAATCTAATATAATTGTTCTTAATTTTGGGAAGAGGGTCATAAGAACACCTACTAGGATGACGACAGTAAAAAAAAAATGAGTAATGGTATTTATATGGCAAAATTTGAAGGAAGAAATGAGACAACTTGGTGACAAATTGAAAATAAAGCAAGAGGAGGAGACCAGCCAGGGCAATTACCTTACTGGAATGAAGTAATTTGAAAAAAGAATCCAATTGTGGAGAGAAGATTAATTTAGTTTTGAATATGGTGAGACTTGCACAAATATGAGTTTTTTAATGTGGTGATGCCCTTAGGCAATTGAACATATGAGACAAAAGTTCAAGATACTGGAGACACAAAATGAGAGTCATCAACTTAGAGGAGGCAGTAGGAGGCACAGGGAAATGTGGAAAGAACAGAAAACAGGGCTGGATTTCTTGCAGGAGTATTCTTTGTTTTTGTTTGCTTGTTTTGAAGATTTATACATGTAGAGTTTTATTTGATTTTTATTTTTGTAGTTTTCTATTATAGTTGATTTACAATGTTCTGTAAATTTCTGCTGTACAGCAAAGGGACCCTGAACATATATGTATTTTTTTTCACACATTATCCTCCATCATGTTCCATCACAAGTAACTAGATATGGTTCCCTGTGCTATACAGCAGGATCTCATTGCTTATCCACTCCAAATGCAATAGTTTGTATCTACTAACTCCAAATTAACCAGTCCATTCCACTCCCTCTCTCTCCCCCTTGGCAACTACAGGTTTGTTCTCCAAGTCCATGAATTCATTTCTTTTCTGTAGATAGGTTCATTTGTGCTATATATTAGGAGTATTCTTTACTTAGGGGATGGTCTTATAAAGACATCTTTAAAAAAAGAAAGTGAAAAAGATGGCAGAAAACTGACTTAGCACATAAGAGGACAGAGGGAAGTTTTAAGAAGGAATGAGGGCACATTCTAAGCAGCTGTCAGAGCCTGGGTAAAAGAAAACAAACTGACTTAATGTGTTGGGCTATTTCATTAAGTAATACACACTGAAAGGTAGTAAAAACATGTCTAATTAGGATCTGGAAGAGGCGAGGGAGGTTTTAAACTGATCTGAGGTTGGCATTTTGAAATGAATGAGGATAATTTTGTATAAGAGAAGTGCTAGGCAAGGGGGAAGACACTGAGCTTGGAACATGAAGTGCCAGGGATATCAGGCTGGGGAAAGGATTAGAATAGATATGGCAGGCAAGAGAGAAGCAGAATAGTGACATGACTCCATCCATTCTTTTTTTTCTTTTTTTTTTTTTTTTTGTTCAAAAGACCCAAACTCCCTGAAGGCTTTCAGGGAAAGGTTTTTATTTATTTACTTGTTTATTTATTTATTTTAATTTATTTCTTTTTTTATTTTCCCACTGTACAGCAAGGGGGTAAGGTTATCCATACATGTATACACTACAATTACATTTTTCCCCCAGCCTTTCTTCTGTTGCAACATGAGTATCTAGACAAAGTTCTCAACGCTATTCAGCAGGATCTCCTTGTAAATCTATTCTAAGTTGTGTCTGATAAGCCCAAGCTCCCGATCCCTCCCACTCCCTCCCCCTCCCATCAGGCAGCCACAAGTCTCTTCTCCATCCATTCTTAAAACTTGAGTTTAAGGAAAATTGTTGAAGCGATTGTATTTGATATGATCTAGAGACTAGAGCTTGGAGAAAGTAACAGGTGTGAAACAGAGAAAGTACTACATTTAAGCAGCAAGATAGTCATGGGTGCAGTGTTATAAGAGCACAGTCAAGATCTCAAGTGCAGAAGTATATATGATATAATTTTCTGTCTTCAGATATTATGCATAGTATTGGCTACATATTAGTTAAAGCACTAATGCTACAGAGGCATTTTGTGGATTTATGCCTCCCTGATGTTAGCAGTTGATGAATGCTTCAGACAGGCCACATTTGTCCTACTTTCCCTCTTCCCCACTTCCCCAAATGAGAAGACCGTCTGTCAAAAAGTGAAAATGATTTTATATTTACAAGGCAAAGGAAACTAAATGACCTTAAAGGTTTACATGAGGTAGTCACAGCTCCAGGATGATTGGTAAGGTTGCTGTTGACAGATACCACTTGATGGACTGGAAATCAATTTGATCAGATGTTGTTATGGATTATAGTGGCCTTGGCTAATTACCAAAGATTGTCTCCCTAGATCCCACAGTTTTCAGAGCTGACTTTGAGCAGATGTACACAGGATTAAGCTGCAGGCTTGACAGTTTTCTCTAATTATCTGTCGCAAGGGTAACTCTTGGATTGTCTTGACACTTATGTCAAAAACAGGCTGAACTTTTATTTCTTAGGCCACATGCTTCTTTGTCAGTCATCTATGTTTAGATGATGAGACTGATCATAGCATATTTACATGGGCTTGGAAGAGTGGGAGATATTGCAAATAAGAAGAAATGATATAAAATTAAAAAAATATTTCTAAGTAGAAGTGATCATTGTCATAAAGAAAAATAAAATAAATGTTGAATAGATTTGATCAATCAGATACAACTAGAAAACATGGGCTCATTACATGATCTTATTTTTAAAGAAAGTTATAAAAAGAGAGAAAGCAAAAAGGGTTTTATTATGTATTTTAAAGAACAACACTCTTTATCAGTCCTAATTATGGGCAGATCTTCTGAAAATTTAGGTTCACCATTGGAAGAATAAATTGTGTCATCTTCAGGGAGATTTTGACCTATGTATAGTTGAAGTACATGTTTTGCTTTGCACAGGTAACTATTTAAAGAAGACTAATTCTTTTGGAATATAAATTATTACATATCACCTATTAATTTGAGGTGATACTTGAGCAAAGTAAAATTCAAATTCAAATATCATGAACTATGAAGAATAAGTGTCCCTGAAGCAAGAGCTTATCTGTGTGTAAGTAATAAAGCCCCACAAAGAGATGGTTGTGTGTGGAAACAGTAAGTTGGAGACAAGAGAGAGGGAAAGGTGGAGGATAGTAAAAAACCCTATCCCTACCTTGGATGTGTGAATGAGGTCTAGGGCTTTGGAGAGCAAGGCTCTAGACTGGGGCTGAAGACTTTGAAATCACAAAGATTTGTGTGACATGGATCTAAGCCTTTTGCTGGAGCCCATGAGTGGAAAGATGCATCCCTGCATGGAGAAGAAAATCCTTCTGCCTTGTCCTGTCCAGAACTCAGCATTTGCCTAGCAACATGCAGGGTCTGAAATTTCTCTGTAGATCCCTGGGAGTAAGTGCTGAGTAAGATGAAGAGTGAAGGAGACAATGATAATCCTTGACCAAGGAGTGTTATTCATAATGGCACATTCTTTAATAATTAGATTTATGGGTAAATTTGGCTTGGCATGGCAGAGTGACACTAGGGAGGTTAAAAACTTCTGTGGTCATTCATTCAACAAATATTTACAGGGCATGCTATGTGTACTCTTGATTGACGTATTAAGGACTCATCAGTGAAAGATAAAAAATCCTATAATCGTGTGAAATTTGAGATACTGTGACCCTTTTTGTACTAACAATTTTGTGAAGTCTGGAGAATATTAGGCTACATTAACAAAATGTTAAAGAAACAAATTGTATTATTACCTGATTAATTAAAATATTTAATCTATGCTTTATTTCAAAAAGTTATCAGTTCTGAGGGATTTACTCATTGAAAAAAAGAAACTTAAATGATCTTTCAAGTTCTTATCTAATTTTAAGTTTTTATAATTTTTTGTTCAAATAATTACTTCTGAAATTAGAAATAGAGTTACAACTGAGGCTAGCTATAGTAGAAAAAATATTTAAAAGATTATGTGTTATAAGATCGGCTTACTTAGAATGGATAGTGGCTTCATTGAGCCATTTTGGATTGTTCCTTCAGATGCTAGGCCATAAAAGCAGATGACGTGTAGAAGAAACTGCAACCAGTGGCCCATAAAATGGCTGTAATCCCATCAACCACCAAGAACAATTATAACCCAAACTTATAACACTAGACCTATCAAGTTATAATTTGTATATATCTATTTTAGAAACTGCATCATTTAACCTCCCTCACAAAGGTGTTAGGAAGATTAACTAACTAGATAATTTCACAAAGTGCTTAGATAATAAAAGGTAAAGGGATAAATGCCAAAGATTATTTCTTTGGACCCTCTGCCAATGCTAAAAGACCAAAGTTAATGTTTTGTTTCATTTTCCACTGTCTAGGTAGCTCAAGTTCATTAGTTCCAAGAAAGGTGCTGGTAGGGGGTGGCAGGAGTTGAGAAGTTTTTCTCTAGAAGAAAGAAAACACATATTGATATCCCAAGGGGACTCAAAGTCATGGGATTTATCAGAGCATTTCTCCATTTAAAAAGAGTTAGAAAACAATTTCTCATGGGTGTCTTGTGTTTTTCATTACTTGCAAGCAGAGGCACTGATTATCCGTTTTGAAATTATCTTTATAAGGATGTTTATATAATAAATTGCTTTGGAAAATAGAGATTTTTATCTTCCTCCAGAGCCACTGGCAGGTTTCTTTGCAACCTTGGAACACAAAAATAGAGTCTCCCTCTAGAACAAATGATAGAAATGTTTACTGCCCATTTTAAAAGATTTGTGCTCTCCGTAAAGTAACCATCCTATAATGTAACTCATCTGTATATCTTTGTGTCATCTGGCTTTCTGCATTATGCTGTGGGAACTGAGGCTTAGAAAACTGGTGGAAGAACATGCTGATAATCTGGTCACTGCTATTGCCCTAAGTAATGAAGTCCTTTGTCTTTGACCCAGGAGCCTCTTATCTTCTGCTACTGTCCATGACATTGTGGCATGATAAATTCTTAGTCTGACTGTAGGATAAAATCACAAGCCTTTGGCAGTTGCAGTTCTTGAGAAATACACACACACACACACACACGTACTATAATTTAATTATATATAATCTTGTTTTACATATAAAATCATATATATATAATATTTTTTAAATTAGTCTGTGTTGGAAAGTATCTGAAAGGATTTGAGATTTACTCTCAACATTATCCTTACACCCCTATAGAGAAGTAATCATAAGTCAGGGAAAGAAATTTTAGAAGTTGAACAAAAAAACATGAAGCATTATTCCATTTGATGTGGAGGATTTAGCTCATCGAGGTATGGCTCAGTCATGCTTTCCTCTTGTCATTCCACTCATTTTCCTCCTCAGCTCTGCACAGTTACTGACTGAATGACTGCCACCATGACCTGTTCCTCTTTCACCCTAAGGCTAACAGACTCTTCTTCCCAGTGTTCACTGACTCCTGATTTATGACTCTGACAGAACTTCACTGAGTGAGGGTTTGTAGTAATTTATGTCATTACACAAATTATACAAATTGCCATTAACTGATGTAATGTACTATAAAGAACTGGAAGCATGAAGAAAAAATTATTCGAGTTTCCTTTCTGCATATTTGTAATATTTTATCACTTAATTTTTCAATTCAATTAATAGAAATATATACCCTTAGAAGAAATAACATTTTGTTTGCCACATCTTATTCCTCCTTCCTTTTAATTATTTACCTATTTTTGTTAAAGTATCTCCTCTTTGTTAAGGATTTTAAAAATATCTAATGAAAATCTTTGAATTACCAGATCTTGGAAAGATTAAATATGAATGTCATATCCAAAAAAAAGGAAAGAAAGAAAAAGTAAATTTTATTCAGGTTGATAGGGGATTGAATAAAAAAAGATCAAGGCATTAAGGAAATCAGGATGTGCAGAATTTTGTCTGAGTGATGGGAAGAGGAAATCTAAAGTTCAAAGTCAGATTTTGCTCATTTCCATTTCCCCTGCCTCCTCCTTGGATTAGCCCTGACTGTTGACTTCCAGGACAGACGCGTGAATTTGGATTCTGGTCTACCTGTTTCATGTTTACTGATGACAGCAATAATTTGAAGAGGTAATCCAATTACAATGTCTGAGAATTGTCCAGGATCACCTTATGTAAATGCAGCTGTTCTTCTGTTTTTAGGAAGCATAGTGTTTAGTTGGAGGTGAAACAATAAGTTTTAACCAGCCAACCAAGCAAGCCTCACTGAGTATCTTCTTTACATTACAGGTGTAGAAGTTGAGGACGTTTAAGAGAAGAAATATGAAAATGAAAGAAAAGGAAAGAAAGGGATTTGGGAAACAAAGAATATAGTAAGGTAACAGACAGAAAGTATCTTAATACATGTCTTCTCTGTCTATGATTTCACCCTCAACTAAATGAACTTGTCATCCCTCACTTCATCCAACTTTACAACATCCGGACATAGTCATGCCTGTCCCACTTACCATTAAAGCTTAATTTGTGGATTTTCTAGAATCCACAATGTAGTCATTCCTTATCTCCATATCTATGAAATACTTTTTCCTATTATTCTCCCAAATGGACTTGTTGACTAAGGCTATATACATTCAAAATACCAACTATCCTTCAAAGTGCATCTCTTATCTGCTTCATACTCATCACTCAAAACACATATATCCTCAAGAAATTTAACGTCAGACTACATTTCGATTAACGTATAATCTTATGATAGATTCTTCACCAAGGGCAGAACTAATTATAAGGAGAGAATCAGAACATTAACTCATTAAAAGGAATAGGAAAAAAAGATGAAAAGACAAAGGACAGAATTTGTAGGTGATCAACCTCACGATGCTTATTAAAACAGAGGATTTTGATTCTTATGATAATTGTTCACTTCCTATTACAAATGTAAATGGTAGTACAGAATTTAGTAATATTAATATCATATATACATAAAAATATATGCATTTAATTTGGACTCCTATGTCTGACTATCTTAAGAGACCCATGATTTGGTTTTATAACTGCCAGATGTTAAATTTTTTAAGAGCCCAAAATTATTACTTAGGGACAAGTGATATTCTCAACAATCAAAAACACTGAAATGCTGAGTCTGAATTTATGTATATAAGGGCCCAGAAAATTGAACAGGTCAGAAGGAGGCCTGAGAAAGGATATATATATATTTTTTTAATGCACACACCACATTCAAAATTTCCTGGGCTAGGGATCAAACCTGAGCCTCAGCAGTGACAACAGACCTTTACCTGCTAGGTCACCAGGGATCTATAAGGCAGGAGTTGTGATGACTCCACATAAGCCTTCAATTTTATTCATGTTTATAGTGTTTATGTTTATAGCAAAATTCTCCAATATTCCCAAAAGCTTTTCCAGAACTCAGTTTATATGATTATCATTTCTAAAGGAAAAGAGAGTTATGGATAAGATTTGGGGGTTCCTTGAAACTCCTTTAAGTGGTAGAATTTAGATGTAGCCATAAAGCTCAACTTTGTTCTTTCTGGCAGTTCAGTCACACATACATCTTTTTTTCAGATTCTTTTTCCATGTAGAAGATCACAGAATATTAGGTAAAGTTCACTGTGCTATACTATATCTTCCTTATCCATTCCTCTATTGATGGACATTTAGGTTGCTTCCATGTCTTAGCTATTGTAAATAGTGCCTCAATGAACATTGGGGTGCACATATTTTCTCACATTATGGTTTTCTCCAAATTAGATGTCACCCCAGAAAAAACAAAGTTGTCTTCACACATTGCTAAATATCTCCTGTCAAAAATCATCCCTACATGAAACACTGCTCCAGGTGACCCAACTAAATCTCTACAACTGCTGTTACAATCATGGAGATTTTGAAGGACTGACTGTGTGCCCTTTGTCAAGTTCTTTTCCATTTCTGGGCTACTCGTTTCTCTTCTATAAAATTAAGTGTTCCAAAATCTTTCCCAGCTCTAAGACCAGATGAGTATAAAGGCTATGCACATTTTCTGGTCGCCATCAAAAGATGTGGTGAGGATTTTGTTATTGCTACCTAGCAGAGATATAAAACTGGCATTGTGGAACCCTCTCTCTTCTGGTGTAATTATTACTTATTCAGGAAGGAAATAGACAGTAAGTGATGATAATATTTATGGCTATTTGGACAGATTATGAACTGTGACAATAATGACCTCTTCACAGCATAAAATTCATTCAGAATAAATGTCAAGAACCACACAACTAGGAAGATATAAACTCAGAGAAGGAGTCTGTGAGCCAGGGAAGTAGTACTCTGCCAAATCAAATTTTTTGTTGTTGTGTTTGGCCACACCCACTGAATATAGAAGGTCTGGGGCCAGGGATAGAATCCAAGCAGCTGAGCAGCATCTGCAACCTATAGCACAGCTTCGGCAATGCCAGATGCTTAGCCCACTGGGTGAGATCAGGATCAAACCCACATCTTCACAGAGACAATTTTGGGTCCTTAATCCACTGAGCTACAAAGGGAACTCCTGCTCTGGCAAATTCTACTGAAACTCCTTCACATACTACAAGGCATCCATAAAGTAAGAAGATGCATTATCATTCAGTTTTTTAAAATATATTTACATTTCTATTTATATTATATCATTAAGGATCTTCAATTCTATAAAACATCAGTTAACTCTCTCTTGTGAATTAAAGAAGGTATATAAACAGACAATGCTATTCAGTTCAGAGATACAGGAGCTTGTCAGGATCTTCCCATATCTTAAAGGTCTGACTTAGTCACCATAAATGATACTTAATAACAAGAAAAATAGAATATAAACTCTGTCATTAAAAGCTTGAAATCCAGTTAAAGTGTCAGGATTAACCCAAGGGATTCAATAACAAGAGATAATAAGATACCAGATATATGAGTACTAAAATGTACTTAAGTATCATAGGAGGGCTTCAGAAAGAAGGGACTGTTACATTAGGTGAAACTTATTCAACCCATAATTCTATCCTTGAAAAGAGCCCTAAAATATATGCCTGGATAATATCTGCATGTTATTTTGAATTGCATTTGATTATAAACAAAGGTGAAATTTTAAAATATATGTATGTGGGTGATAGGGAGCTGCCTGGCATACTTTTAAAGACTAAGTATTTGCAGCTTTCCTAGATTTCACTGATAGCAATGAAATTATTTGAATTTCTGTTACCCTTTTCTGTTACTATTTTCTGATGATTTCACTTCACATAGCATGAGTTGCAGATGTTTATTATGTGCCAGTCTGAATAGGAATGCTTCTTATTTTTCCTGTATATGTTTTATTGAACTCTGCTTTTGCCAGGTTTGGGGATCTGGCCTATGGAAAGACAGAAAGAGGAAGAACTTGCAAATGTGGAAGTCACTAGGGAAAAATGAGTTACATGACATGTTTCTTCTTAGATTTCCCTATATTTCATATGACAGCTATCTACGGTGACCAAAATTGCCAGTTAGAGAAGGTTCATTCTTATCTGGCTTCTTCCTTACTCATACACAATATTAGCTTTTGCTAATCATAAAAATACAAAAAAAGTCTTCTAATTCATCTTAATAACTAGGATATCTATTTCATAGTATTCTATTTTCATCCCTTTTCCAATGAGGTTTTGATTAACTGAAGTCACATAATCTCAAACTTTGATATCAAATAATGTGTCCTTCCTGGGAGAATCATCAATTTGTTAGTTCCTTTTGAAACTACTAATAGTGTCTTTGAACCTTTGCATATATGGAATATCCCAGCCAAACTGAATGACAGTAGTTAATATATCTCATTAGGTAGCTTTAACGATGAATCATTTTTCATACAAAACCAAAAACAGGAGCTCAGAAAAACATTTTTTTTAAAAAAGTACTCAAGACACTGTTCCTTTAGGAAATACAAACTATAAACAATGAGATTGTCAGGTATGAATCACTAGATGGTTAAAATGAAAGAGACTGATTAAACCAAATCTGCTTAGAATATAGAGAACATTATAGAATTCTATATATTATAGAATATCCTAATTATTTAGAATATAGAGATTGCAATGTCTATATATTGTTATACATGACCCATTCACAATGGGGCTATGAAATATTACTCTCACTTTGGAAAAACATCTCAAATTTTCTTATAAAAATAAATACATATATATTACTTAGAAATTCCATTTGTAGCTATTGGTATATGTCAAATAACATTTGTCTACAAAAAGAAAATATTCCCTCTTTTTTGTTTAAATAGTTTTAAGTTCATCATAAATGAAATTAAGTTTGAAAGTAACTTTTCTTGGCCCAAAGGGATATTTGTATGCTAAAGCAATTAAAAATAAACAGACTTGAAACACACAATCTTCCACTGAATGTCATGGTGACAATACATGTATAGATCTTGCTTTTGCACTTACTTCCTTCAACTACTCTGATACTTTGTTTAAATCACATCATATTCCTGAATCTCTGTATCTTCATTTTAAAATGGGAGGTTTAAACTAAAACAATCACCCCCCAACTCTAAGAATTTGTAAGTATAATTTTAACCTCTATTTTCACAAATTTTATATGCATAAATATAAATACTAATCTTACCATCTCAGATGCAGTATTTGAAATGCTAATTGTTTGGGGAAGACTTATTATTTGTAATTATTTGTATTATTATTTCTATGAACATCTTACTTTCTCAGTAAAATTTAAAATTATTTTAGGGATAGGTTTAATATCATGTACTTTTATATTTTTTCAGTGTCATGATTGATACACCAACAACATTAGATTGATTAGAACAGTTGACCCCAGGGTCCAGGGAATGGAAGAAAAGAACCAACATTTATTTTATTTTGTTAGCATTTACTATGCCAGACATATACCTATAGGGTAGACACACATGTTCCCATTTTATAGGAAAGTAAAAAGTGGTGTATCCAGAATTTGCCCCCTAAATGTCTGATTCCAAGAGCTATATATATTTTCTATTAAATGTATTATTAGTTTTTAACCAGAAATGACATTTCTTGATTTTACAGTTTTGCCCTGGTTGCTTTATTTTGCCAACTTGAGTCCAGTGTTATGGTAACTACAAAATTAATATGCCTTCCTCTTCTTTTACATACACACATGGATACATTCACAAGTGTACACACAGCACACCAACACCTCAGAAACTCATAGAATTCACCTATTAGGAAAAGAAAAAGGAAAAAAAGAGAGTCTGCCATTTCACTTGCTCTGCAATCTCTCCTCATCTTATTTATCTTTTTATTTTTCAAAAGACAGAAATTACTTGAATCACTATTAACCAAGAAAATTCAGAACGTAAAAATAGAATAAAACTGAACAAATTCATTGATGATAATTGACTAGCCCTTTAAAGTCTAGAGTACAGAGGATATTTGAGCTCAATAACACAGGGGAAGAAGTAAAGTTAATGTAGACATCTTTCCAATTGAAGAAAGAACTAAGGCCGAGCAAGGCCTTGCTGTAACTTTTGGAAATGGAATTGTGAACCTGAAGTTTTTACCATGCTATGATGCAGGTATGTACTCAAGAATTGGCTAATGCAGTCACAAAGACAACCAGCATCATGGGGTGGGGGAAAAGAAGAATTTATGAGAACTTTTCCTATATTTCTTTCTCTGCTGGTGTGGTCCTTCCACTGGGGAAATCCCTTAGGTCTTGACACCTTAAGCTATTTTACTTTGACCCTCAAATTTTACTCATGTTTTATTGATGTACCCAATTTTATTTCTCATTTCTACAAGCAAATACATCTGGCCAGGGATTTTAATATCCTACTGTGAAAATGACACTTTAATTTTTACATTCCCTAGCCTGCTACTTAGGGCAATTATATGAGATTTTTAACGCAATTTTTGCTTTGCAAATAAAAAAGGGGGCAGGCAGAAATATAACCAAATTGTTAGTTACCAAAACACTTGGACAAAGTTGTATTTGAATCTTAGTTTGCACATGAATTCCATCCCATCAATGATATTGACAGTTGGATTCAAACTCTATTCCTGCCTCTTTATCTACTTTTGATAATGTTGAAATTTAAGTACTGGCTACATATTTAAGATTTTCTCTTAGAAAATGCATTGGTTTCAGTATCTGGCTCTAATAAGCCAGGTAATCCCAAGTAATTTATCTTATGGGTGTCAATATTTTACCCATAAAATAAAATATTCACTGAAATTCATGTCCTACTCCTTTTATCTCAAAAAGTCTAAGGATTAGAGTACTTTCATTCATTCTTGGTTATTCTTAATTATTGAGGGTTTTTTCTTTGCTCTTTGTTTTGCATACACTAAGTATTTTCCTTGGCTTCTTTAGACATATTTGAAGAGGAGGTGGTTCATATTATAAGAACTTATTGCTCAGTAATATAGAAAAAAAAGTAAAGGAAAGAGAGTAAAATAAATGTACCAGAATCAATAAGTATGTCCACCCAAAAATTTAATATTAAGCTGCCAACTCATATAGTTTACATTAAATCTCAGAGATACCCCAAATCCACTAGCCCATGCAAAACCAGTTTCTTAGTTCCTTGACCTCTTCAATTCCAATGAGTTTTCCATCCATATCACATGAGCCATTCACTTCCATGGCTACAACCTTGACTTTAACACCACTGAAACCTCTGAAAATAGTGAATCCAATTATCTTACTTTCTGATGATCTCTGGGATCTCTCACCCCAGATCCTTTACTATAGTCCTTCAGACATGGTCAGTTGACTTTGCAAGTTTTCTACTGTCTGTCATCCCAATCACATCTTTATCTTTATTCTTAACCTATGTAGGTTTTGTGGTCCAGTAATATAAACACTGCCTTGTAAATACCTTTCACACTTTAGTCCTCTGCCCTGCAAATGCTCCTTGAAAAAAACCCAATCCTTTTTAAGCCTAACTAACCACCTACTCTATGCGTATCCCTGAAAAGTTGAGTATTATTATAGAAGATGATATAACTCTGTTGACTTATTTCACATTGAATTTATCAACATGTCAAGATAATCTTACTTCACCTTCCTGGTAAATGTCTTTCTTATTGTACAAAACTATTATTTTGTATATTCTACTTTCTTTTCAAATAGTCAAAGCCTCTTCTTCAGTCCATCACTCACAAGTCATGGCATCATCTCGTTTTTTATTAAGAAAATAGAAAAAAAGAAAAATGACCTGTCTATCCATCACTTTACATAAATCTCTGCTCAATTTTGATGGCTATATCTAAAGCTAATCTTTCCAGATGGGTCATGAATTCTCAACATCTTTCTAGTACTCAAGACCAAACATTGACTACAAGTCTTCCCTCATCTACCTCTCTGACATCATCAGATCCTCCCTTAAAACAGGATTTTTTCCTAAATTATAAAAAATTCTGTAATATAATGTTTTATAGAATCCCCCTTTTATTTTATTCTTTTCCTAGACTGTACTTCATTTCTTTGCTTCTTATGAGAGTGACATTAATAGTGTTTTCTCTATTCAGTTTCCATTTTCTCACTTCCCATTTTCCCTCAAATCACTATTATTTGACTTAAATCTCCCTACTCTACAAATAGCTCTTAGCAAAGTCACAAATGACTTATTTCTTGACATCTCTGAGTGGTAATCTTCTGTTCTCACCAGGATGACTTTGTATTCACATTTAACACACCTGGCCACTCCCTCTTTCTGGAATACATTTTTCCATAAGTTTTTTCCAATCTATTTATCTTATGTCTCTATTATTTTTCTTCATTTCTTATCAATCTCCATTTCTACATCCTCTTTGCTTAATGTTAGAATACCTTAGGCTAAAGTTGTGACTTGCTGCTCTATCCAGAGTCTTACTAGATAAGGTCACCTATATTAAATAAAAATATTATTAATGAATTAAGTAAATTTAAATACTGTTTCTACAATTTTGAATCATCAAAAATATATTTCCTGATCAAATGATTGAATTTTAAACTCATGTGTCATATCAATGAATACATGACTTCTATTTTTGGATCTCTATAAGCACTTCCAAGTCAATATAGCACAAGGAGCTATATCCAGTCTCTTGGCATAGACCATGATGGAAAATAATATAAGAAAGGGAAGGTATAATGTGTATGACTGGGTCGCTCATCTGTATAGCAGAAATTGGTATGATATTGTAAATTAACTATATTTTGTTTCTCTTTCTTCTCTCCATCATCAGTTCTCTATGGGTTGAACACAAAAGCTAAAGTAATATTTTGAAAGCATGCAATTAAATATCTGCCCCTCTCCAACCCACATACACTTAAAATCACCCAATGGCTAGTTATTTTTATTAGAATGAAACAAAAATGTTCTTCCATAGACTATACCAGAAATAAAGTCTGCCATGACCTGGAAAATGCCATTCTACCTCACTTAATCACTTATTACCACTGTTTTCTACTCTCCAGTTAGGATTTCTCTTTGTTCATAGGACAAATATTTTGGGATCATTGCACATGCTTCCTCCCCACTTCCACCTGAAATGTTCTTCTCCTGGCTCTTTGCAGGTTTGGTTCCTCTTAAGTCTGATTTTACTCTAAATGTGTTACCCTTGATAAAGTCCCTTTCTACTAGTTAATCAAAGGAAACCCCACCCTAGCTACTCTACACCCTCATTATTTATCACTATTTAAATTTTTCTCCTATTGAACAAACTTGTGGTTGACAAGGGGGAAGGTTTGGAAGAGTGATGCATTGGGAAGTTGGGGTTAGTAGATGTAAGCTACTATATTAAGTAAATAATCAAAAAAGTCCTACTGTATAGAACAGAGAACTATATTCAATGTCTTATGATAAACCATATTGGGAAATAATATTAATAAAAAGGGTGTGTGTGTGTGTGTGTGTGTGTGTGTGCGTGTGTAGCAGGCACAGCTATATAAATGTTATGTATATACATAACTTAATCACTTTGCTGTACAGCAGAAATTCACACAACATTGCAAATCAACTATACTCCAATCAATCGATCAACTGGTCTCCTATTACTTTGTTTAACCACTTTGTTTGCTAGAAAGTAAACTACATTGGGACATGGGATTTGCCTTTTCTACTACTCTAACTCTAGGCTAGAGTACAATACACATGGACTGAATGAACAAATGTCCAACTAGCTATTAAAAATGCAAAAAAATCAAGAAATCCATTAAGTCACCTAAACTGGGAAAGGAGAAAACATGGCAGAATGTTCCTTTTAAAAACAGGTGACCCATAAGGGAGATATGAAAGCCTTTCACAGAAAGGCATTTTCTGTGAAAAAGAAAATTTTCAGTGTGGTCTGAAGGGGGAATTCATACAACAGAATGAGGTAGATTAGCTTGAAAATATGGACTCAGTTTGAAAGCATCACCATGGGATATATTAAGGTGTCTTTGACATACCGAGAAACAGGCACAGCTTCTTACACTGAGTTGTAACATGATGAGTTGTAAACATAACCAAGGTAACTGGATAGTTAGTCATTATGAGAATAACTGAAATTTTAAGATAGAGACAGGTTAGGAGGCTTTGGCAGCATCTAGAAAGACGCAGAAGAGGAGAGGAAGCAAGAATGATAAGCATGGAGGGTCAGCCTCTAACTCAGGGCTTCACTTGGGTGGCAAAATGTTCTCACATGAATTTAATTTATTATTACCTCCAGATATGGATTATTATTATTTTTTGGTCTTTTTATCTTTTTAGGGACGCACTCATGGCATATGGAGGTTCTCAGGCGAGGGGTCCAATCAGAGCTGTAGCCATTGGCCTAAACCACAGCCACAGCAACATGGGATCTGAATCACCGCTGTGACCTACGCCATAGCTCACAGGAATGCTGGATCCTTAACCCACTGAGTGAGGCTGGGGATTGAACCTGCACCCTCATAATGCTAGTCTGGTGCATTAAATGCTCAGCCACAACAGGAATCCCATATATGGATTCTTAATATCTTATTCTGTGAGCCTAACAGATGTCCCTGACTGATGGTGAGTTCACAAATTTTTAGATATCTCCAAATCTCAAGCTTTCTGAATTAACCCTGCTATTTATCTGGCTGCACTTTAGTTTGAAATGTCCCACCAAGAAATGAAACTGATTCAGCACAATGTTCTAATTATTTCAGAATAAGTGTGCAAACGTATACATACAATGTGTTCTACATAATATGTATATAATACCTAAGAACGTGTGTCACCTATATATATATATATACACACATGCACCTATATATTAACTGATATACATGTATTCATATATTTATATATAATATTTATCCATACAAATAGTGTTTATATTTCAGAAAAATACATATAGACAGGCCAAATAAAAATAAGTATTAAAAATATTCCTTTCCATTAAATAATTTTAAAAAATGTGAATCTTGAGTAAAATTTTAAAAATGTTTTCAAATAGGTGGGGAAGAAAAGAGTTGGGACCTTTTTTTTTTTTAAGAAAGTAAAGGATTTTATTATAGTATAATTGATAATTTTTATCAATTCTCTCTGAGGCTTTCCAGGATTTTGGAGTTTGCATATACATAAGCCAATCAACAAATATCCTTACATTTAAAACAATTTAATTTGATTTTTCTTTCATTTACAACCTTAAGTGAGCTAGTCTGCTGGAAAAATGAAGGTATGAGCTTACAAGGTGTGGGGAACAGAGGAATCTAGAGATGTTGAGTGTTGTACAGTGACAAGAATTGGAAACTTGCCCTAAATTATTGAAAAATGTGGAATTCTGCCTCGTGAGGAGTTGGGCAAAAGAAATCTCTCACTTATGGTTTTATGTAGATGTTCAAATTGCATTTGCAGTATAGACATACTTGTGTTTATTTGCTCATCTAACTATTCATATAAGCATTGGAAGTAGTTCATAGACTACTGGGGAGGTGGCCAATGAGAATGCCTAGCTACATTTCAGGTAGATTTGCACAACTATAATAACATGTTAGAGGTTCATAAAGTGTAGTTACAATAGTAATGCATCCTCCTCCTAAGCACATTGTGAAGTGATGCCCATTCTACAGACACACAAAGAAGGAGGCTGAAAATAGGCTGAAGATCAGAGCACACAACGAAGAACACTTGCTGAATACACTCAGAGCATGATTTAGTTTTCTGGTCATTTAAAATTGTTGTTCAGTCCCTTCATGGGAATAAACAAGTTTAAAGGGTTTCTAAAGCTTGCTTTTCATCAGTTGGCAAATAATAATTCCCCTCTCAGAAAAGCCTTCAGCAAAAGAGCAACTTAGCATATAGACAGCCTCCTGGTGACCTGCCACTTAGCTGAGAATTGGTTGGAAAAAAACATCGATGCCAATGAAACCTGCCTCAGATCTAAAACTTCCACTCTATTAATTCTTTTCTTTGGCAAACACAGAATTGAAAGTCAGAGGGAAGAATAGCTGAGAGGACAGGGTAGTATGAAAAACAAAGAGCAGTGTCTCTCTTTATCCAGGGCTTTGCCATAGCCTCCCTCATTTCCTGGGTATCGTTATCCAAGAAACCAGGCAGAGTGTCTTGCAAGCAAATACAAGATTACCCCAGACAATACGTGGTAGAGCATTGGTGTTAATCTATGTGCATGGATCAATAGCATGATCCTAAAGATAGAGAAGTGACCAAATCAAATGGGCTTTCTGTTTGCTTTCCTATTTAGGCTTTGAAGGTCTATTTTTAAAATTTCACTTTGTCTTGCTTCTTAAAAGTATTCATGCAAGTAAAAGACCATGCATTCTAGTTTGACCTAACTACCCCTGGGCCTAATAAAGGCAAATGTGTGCTAATTTGTAGCTGGGCTTTTTTAGATACAAAGCATAGTCTGAGATAGACTGGGTTGTACAGCACTTGTTAAGTATCAAATAGAAGTTGATTTTTTATATTCTTTAGAAATGTGTTTGGACTTTGAAAATATTTCCACTATAATTTCTATAATCCACCTCTTTCGGGGTACTATCCTGAAAAGAAGAGCTGTGTTAATATAATGCACTCACTCCCCATCTGACTACTATGTTTCACCTTATCTCTTACTTTAGAATTCATGTCCTTCTCAAGGTTCCTTTGTAGCTCCATCAGGCAGATCACATAGTTTGTGATTTGTAATCATCTGGTTGCATTCGTAGTATCTAAACCACCTACAAGAAAACAGGAAATATTGCATTTTTTACACGAACTCCTTTAAATCTTGTTTGAGAGATAATAATTTGTTCATTTAGGGAGATAAAGGGAAACAGAGTACCTATAACATATAAAAAAAGAGATTACTACCCTTAAAATAAAAGTGGAAGGTCTTCAGAAAGACATTTTAGGCATGAAATTCCACCACAAGTGTCTTTTACTTATGTAGTAATCAGGCTGTTGGTCAAGAAACTCCGTTGTGGCTTCAAAGCTGCCATAGCCTCTGTGATCACCAGCATAATAGGTGAATGTCCTGAAGGAAGAGATTTAGTCATGACTACTAGTACTCCACTTAAACCTTGAAGAAATTTTAGTTATTATAATAGCAAAACTTTTCAAGCATAAATTTAGTATTTTTTTTTTTTTTTGTGACAAACATAAACTACAGCATTGGTCCTCAGAATGAGATATCCTAAGCAGAATCAGCATCACTTGGGAACCTGTAAGAAATCCACATTCTCAGCCCCAAATACAGACCCAGGGAGTTAAGAACTCTGTGGGTTGAGCCCAGAAAACTGTGATTTAACAAACCTTCTAGGTGGTAAACTCAAGTATGAGAACCACTCATCTCTAGCATGGGGACATTTTTTAGCCACAGGAATTGATTTATGTTTGCTTTCATTTTATTTTATTTTATTTTTACTTATTTTTTCTTTTAATTTTTTAAATTTATTTAATTTTTGTGTGTGTCTTTTTGCCTTTTCTAGGCCCGCTTCCCATGGCATTTGGAGGTTCCCAGGCTAGGGGTCGAATCGGAGCTGTAGCCGCTGGCCTATGCCACAGCCACAGCAACACCAGATCTGAGCCACATCTGTCTGCAACCTACACCACAGCTCATGGCAACACTGGATCCTTAACCCACTGAGCAAGGCCAGGGATCGAACCCACAACCTCATGGTTCCTAGTCGGATTTGTTAACCACTGCGCCACGACAGGAACTCCTCTTTGCGTTCATTTTAAAATACGTGCTTATCATACTATCTGAAGTATATACTGTGAACAAAAGGAGTTCCTGCCCCCAAAGAGGAAAAAATTGTTTTAAAAGCGAGCAGTGGGTGGGAAAAACCATAGATATTACAATAGTTTTATCCTCACTGGGCCACAATACACAAACATAGTGTATTTGTGGCATTAAGATATAATGAGTGAGGGAGGCAAATAGAAAAAAAAAATCTACAAAAATTTCCATAAAGGGTCAATACTCAAATCTAATTTAAAACTCATCTTGCCGTTCCCTTGTGCCCTTGTGGTTAAAGATTCAGCTTTGTCACTGCTGTGGCTCATTGTCACCCTGGCCACCCCCCCAAAAAAAAACTGTTTTACCCAAACCTTTTCTTTCCCCAGTTCCATGTAAAAGATACTAGATATTGGATTTCTGCCAAGAGTCCATTTAATTTAATTATTCTAAAATATAGACACATCTACATGAGATATATTTCAAAAATCTTATGTATAAATATACACACATGAAAATATTACATGTATAAAAATTATTTTCCAGATTAGGAAGTCAAAGTTCTGAAAGATTGAATTAATTAATCCATTCATTCTTTCTAAAAGATTTCACTGAGTGACTGGTATGTGATAAAAAATATTTCAGGCACTGGTGTTTACAAATGAGCAAAATGGACAAAAGTCCCCACCTTCCTAGAGCTCATGTCTATTTATCTTGTTTATGGAGATTTGCATCATAAGATAAATAATTAAAATGTATAGACTTTTAAATGGTGACTTGTTAAGAAAAAATAAAGGAGAAGGCTCAGTGTTGGAAAGGGTGTTAAGATGAGCACAGAAAGCCTAATGGGAAGAAGAAAAGGCAAGAGTTATACATTCACAACGGTGATGATGAAATAGAAAGAGCTGTGGAGAACAAAGTACATGTGACATTTTTGAGGGACAAGGAATAAAAAATCTGAAGCTGCAGGTTTTAATGGAAATAAAAAGAGGTGATAATATTAAAGAGGTATTTGGATAAAACTGAGAGACATACTGGGATAAAACTGTAGAAGCCTTCAAACCTTAAATAGCTGTCTCTCTCTCTCTAAAATAGATAAATATCGAAGGTGTTTAAAGCATGAAGTTAATAAGATTCAAGTGGTTTATTGATCAAATAAACAAGGAAGTGGTAGACAAAATGTATTAGAAATAAGACAGGAGGAAAAAGGAGTCAAATGTCCATCAGCATTCATTAAACTACAAGCTCCTTAGAGATTAGGATCTGTGTTTTTTTTAAAATTAATATGCCAAGGCAAACAAAAAAATTAGGATTAAGACTATAGCTTCTCTTAAGAGTGGAAGACTCAGGATTCAAATATTGTGAACAAAGATATATATAGAAGATACAAAAGGAAAAGGGAGATAATGAAAAAAAAAGAGATGTAAATGTATTAGAATACTTTCCTACAGTTAGAGCCAAGAAGCAAGTTTACAGAAATGGAAGATGGTTGAGAGTATAAATGCCAGAGACCAAGGAGAATGAAGAGTAAAATTAGACTACAGGCATTTGGTGACTAAAAAGTCACAAGCGATCTTTGTGAATCCAGCAGCACTAGAGTGACCCGTATAAAAGTCTGACCCCTGGGTGCAATGGTGCATACATGAGGATGTGAGAAGCCCCATTAATCATTCTGTTTGCCTTGGCATTCATCTACCACCTCTCTGGAGTCTTCAAAAGCCTTGATGAGGTAGATATGTAGATGATAGATAGGTAGATGATAGATAGATAGATAGATAGATAGATAGATAGATAGATAGATAGCTTAATAAAAATTAAGAAACATACAGTATCTCACTTAAAATTCAGGATAACTAGCCACTTGCCTTACTGAGTCATGAGAAATAAATACTGGGTTTATTCAACTGTAAATATTAAGACTCTTCATTTTTTGTCACTACTTACCTATTTTTACATCTTCAATACTTAATACTCCCAACAATGATGAAGAAAATATTTTCATTTGACTGACACAACATGGTAAGTGTTTTGGCAGTCATTGTCTAACTACAAAAACATTCGAATAATCCTTCAAGTCAAGGCACATATCTATAGGCAATTGTTAAATTTTTTCATAGGGGAAGAAGTTAATTTAAAACATATGGGTTATTTAATACCACTCAGGACAGTAATGAAAAAATTCTAACATTGTGATGCACCTATCAACCCATATTGTCCTTTCTGAGGTCAGAAAAAGTGCCAGGCAAAATAATGCTTCCCTGAAGGTTCATTTTTGACAGCCTTAGCTCCAGGTTTCAGTATTTCCCTGCCTAACTTTGGTGCCCTTATTTCCTTATTTTTACCCTTAGGTACCTTTGTGCTCCCAGTTAATGCTTAAGTAATTCCAGGGGATTTTTAGCTGATAGGGCTTAAAGTATTAGCTCATAGAGGATATTTGCATTTCAAAAAGGAACTGAGGGAAAATAAACTTTGAAATCCAAAGGAGAAATGTGCAAAGATTTAATCTCAAGCATTGGCGACAATGGTGGGAAAGAGATTTGAGAATGGTGAGGACTTTTGGCACCCCCAAATTATATCTGATAGGTGTTCCAAGTCTTCTTAACAGTCTGTTAACAGAATAGAAATTACTAACATTGGGGAATCATATTCACTCTCACTTGACCTTGAAAATGATTGAGGCCATCTTTCAAGAACTAATTCCAAACACCTTTGCTGAGTTTACATAAAAAGTAATTTCCACCTCTGGCAATGTCTATTAAAAAATTAATTTTTTTCTTCTATAAAATAAAAATCCATAGCAATCTTTCCTCAGTCAAAGGTTTGGATTTATTTCAGTACATTAAGCATTGGAATACATTCAATGAAGTCAATGATATCTCCTGTTTTAACTTCAAAGAGTTTCTGGCTTTGTAGATGCCAAGAGAATTAATTTCCGTCTTGAATTTCCTGCTTCATTGGTAAAAGCCAATCATGTAAAAGGTTGATGCAGCATCAATAGAAAGTTTTATAACTTTAAACATAAAGACCTCACATTGTTTTTGTCCAAAAGACATAAGGACAAAATCCTTTCCATAGACTTATTTTAGAGGTAGTTTAGCATAATGGGATTTTTTTTTAAACACACTGTTACTAATTTGATGTTACTGTCTACAAATCACTAAATTTGTTTGGGCCTCAGTTTCCTCATTTAAAGATACAAAATTTTCCTCAATACAAAAGTAAATGGAGAGTTGGGATAAATGATCTCCACAATTTTCTTCTGTCCAAATAGATAATGTCACTTTTCTAAACTCTAGCAGTTCTAACAATTCTCCATCTCAAGAAAAGAATAAAAGGGAAAAGAAAAAAGGAAAGTTTTTTTTAAAAAAATCTGGTGATAATGTGCTATTACCTTATTTGCTTATTAATCTTTTTCTCAAGTACATCCTATGTCTCAGAAACAGTTTATGCAATCTAACACTGCTCTAAACCTAGATTGGAAAGAGTAAATTCATTTCTAAATTTCCCAGGCATGGTTAGAGTTGTGAAGTAAGGATACTGTCCTTAGTTTAGTCCTCTTTTGAAGCAGCCTTCTGACACAGACCTTGATATCTGGAAGAAAGCAGAACAGAACATGGATATAATGTAGCAGGGTAAATCTGTTATGTCAGCCCTCCCTTTCCCAGTGAACTTTATCAAATTATTACTACCCCTCTGCCAAGTGTCTACTGTGCTTGAGGTTCCTCCCCTATAAGCCCCCTATCCCTTACTCCCAGGTGCTCACCTACAGATGGTGCTTCATCTAGGCCTGCCAGGGCATGAATGATTTCCTTAAAGAGACTGCCTCTGTGTTCCATTCACTCAAGAACCCTAATATATTAGCTTAGGTAAATGGAAATATGATTCCAATATAATATAAATGGTGAATGTTGGGATAAGTATAATTATATCTCCCTCAAATGCTAAAAAGACAGCTGCATATCACTCAACACAAATGATACAGCTGCTGAAAAAAATAACAGTGTGGTGGATATGTTGTTTTGAGCCAAGTACTCATTTGTATGTTAGTAGTATATATGGTATATGGTCCCTCCAATTCTCTTAAACCTTGTAATTTTCAGTCAAACTAGACTAGGCACTGCTCCCAAGAATGGCTATTAGCTCTTCCACATACTCAAGTTTAAAGCACAGCTTAAATTCAGCTTTTCAGAATCTTCCCTTTCATAGAATTCCATATATATCCAGTTTATGAGGTTATGAGTATGCAATGAAATAAGTGCATCAAAACCCCTTAGCACAGTGAACTGGTAACTGTTGTTACATTACTTGTTGTATCTTCTCTTTTCATCCCTTTACACTGAGCTAAATATTTTACATAATTTTTTAATAATGAATTGAATTAACCTAGATTATCATTGTTAATGTGGTAGCTTAAAAATGTAGGAAAATAGCACCCAAGAGGGGGATGGAGAAAATAACAATAGTCTAAAGAAGCAAGGACAGAGTTAAAACAAATGGAAAGATTTCAACAGATCTCTGGCAGATTCCATGAAGGAAGCACCCACAAGAGGTGATGGTGTTTCCTACCTGTGTCAATTAAATCCTTAACAATCATAAATCTTTAACAATTGTCTCTGTTATAGACATGGTTGCTTTATTTTTGCAATTGTTTTGTGCCTTTCCATTTTTATAGAACTCAATCAACTTTTTAGTTTTTCTCTTAAAATCCTTCCCTTTTCCCATTATTCTGTTGATAATTGTTGCTTTCCTGGCATTCCCATTTTGTCAGGTTATTATGCATTCCTCAGCATTGTGAAAAATGAAAAGTGGAAAAATCACATATTTTTCAGCTGACTTAACACTGCATAAAGTGCTGAAATTATTAATTGAACATCTTGATTATAAATTAGGTGGAAATAATGTTGAAGAAGCAGCCCCTAGTCATATCGGATTATTATTAGGGCTACACACTGAATGATTTGAATTTCATTCTGATAGTAGTAAATATAGTTAATGCCAGTGAATATGAGCTCATAGATTTTGGCTAAATATCAACCAAATCAAGCAAGCAATTGCCTCCGCAATTTGGAGGTTTACATCCTAAAACCACGTGACTACTGCAAGTTTGCCCCTTTAACTGCTTGAAGACTGCATCAAGAGTTTAGAGCCAAGCTAACAGTTATATCCTTTCTGGAAACATTTAATCCAAAATCACAACATTTTTAAAACCTCAGTAAAATTCACTCCACTAATTTCAAAGAGGTAATAATCTGAAATGAAGCTTGGTGGATATTCACCTTTAAATAGTACCATGAAAAATGTGTTCAGCTTGGGCAAATTAAAGTATCATCCACATTTTAATAAGTGTTTAACTTGTTAAAGATAATAAGCCAACTTCAACCTCAGAGTAAAATTTACTAGCATATCAACATTTAATGCTTAATTACAGGCTACTTTTATCTATTTTTTGAAGTAGTACTGGAAAGATCTCTATCTAGTGATACTTTGTATATTATTATTATTATTATTATTATTTTTTATTTTCCCACTGTACAGCAAGGGGGTCAGGTTATCCTTACATGTATACACTACAATTACATTTTTCCCCCAGCCTTTCTTCTGTTGCAACATGAGTATCTAGACAAAGTTCTCAATGCTATTCAGCAGGATCTCCTTGTAAATCTATTCTAAGTTGTGTCTGATAAGCCCAAGCTCCCAATCCCTCCCACTCCCTCCCCCTCCCATCAGGCAGCCACAAGTCTCTTCTCCAAGTCCAAGATTTTCTTTTCTAAGGAGATGTTCATTTGTGCTGGATATTAGATTCCAGTTATGAGTGATATCATATGGTATTTGTCTTTGCCTTTCTGGCTCATTTCACTCAGGATGAGATTCTCTAGTTCCATCCATGTTGCTGCAAATGGCATGATGTCATTCTTTTTTATGGCTGAGTAGTATTCCATTGTGTATATATACCACTTCTTCCGAATCCAATCATCTGTCGATGGACATTTGGGTTGTTTCCATGTCTTGGCTATTGTGAATAGTGCAGCAATGAACATGCGGGTGCACGTGTCTCTTTTAAGTAGAGTTTTGTCCGGATAGATGCCCAAGAGTGGGATTGCGGGGTCATATGGAAGTTCTATGTATAGATTTCTAAGGTATCTCCAAACTGTTCTCCATAGTGGCTGTACCAGTTTACATTCCCACCAGCAGTGCAGGAGGGTTCCCTTTTCTCCACAGCCCCTCCAGCACTAGCTATTTGTGGATTTATTAATGATGGCCATTCTGACTGGTGTGAGGTGGTATCTCATGGTAGTTTTGATTTGCATTTCTCTTATAACCAGTGATGTTGAGCATTTTTTCATGTGTTTGTTGGCCATCTGTATATCTTCTTTGGAGAAATGTCTATTCAGGTCTTTTGCCCATTTTTCCATTGATGGATTGGCTTTTTTGCTGTTGGGTTGTATAAGTTGTTATATATTCTAGAGATTAAGCCCTTGTCGGTTGCATCATGTGAAACTCTTTTCTCCCATTCTGTAAGTTGTCTGTTTGTTTTCTTTTGGGTTTCCTTTGTTGTGCAAAAGCTTTTCAGTTTGATGAGATCCCATGGGTTTATTTTTGCTCTAATTTCTATTGCTTTGGGAGACTGACCTGAGAAAATATTCATGATGTTGATGTCCGAGAGTGTTTTGCCTATGTTTTCTTCTAGGAGTTTGATGGTGTCCTGTCGTATATTTAAGTCTTTCAGCCATTTTGAGTGTATTTTTGTGGCAACAAGTTTGACAATCTGGAAGAAATGGACAATTTTCTAGAATCTTACAGCCTGCCAAAACTGAATCAAGTAGAAACAGACCAACTGAACAGACCGATCACTAGAAATGAAATTGAAGAGGTCATAAAATCACTCCCTACAAATAAAAGTCCAGGACCAGATGGCTTCACAGGTGAATTCTATCAAACATATAAAGAGGAATTGGTGCCCATCCTCCTTAAACTTTTTCAAAAGGTTGAAGGAGAAGGAATACTCCCAAAGACATTCTAGGATGCCACCATCACCCTCATTCCAAAACCAGACAGAGATACCACCAAAAAAGAAAACTATCGCCCAATATCATTGATGAATATAGATGCAAAAATTCTCAACAAAATCTTAGCCAACTGAATCCAACAACATATCAAAAAAATTATACACCATGACCAGGTTGGGTTCATCCCAGGTTCACAAAGATGGTTCAACATACGCAAATCAGTCAGCATCATACACCACATTAACAAAAAAAAAGTCAAAAATCATATGATCCTCTCAATACATGCAGAAAAAGCATTTGACAAAGTCCAACATCCATTCATGATCAAGACCCTCGCCAAAGTGGGTATAGAGGGAACATTCCTCAACATAATCAAAGCCATTTATGACAAACCCACAGCAAATATAATCCTCAATGGGGAAAAACTGAAAGCCTTCTCACTCAAATCGGGAACAAGACAGGGATGCCCACTCTCACCACTGCTCTTCAAAATAGTGTTGGAAGTCCTAGCCACAGCAATTAGACAAACAAAAGAAATAAAAGGCATCCATATAGGAAGAGAAGAGATAAAACTGTCACTGTATGCAGATGATATGATACTATACATAGAAAACCCCAAGGACTCAACCCAAAAACTCCTTGAACTGATTCATAAATTCAGCAAAGTAGCAGGATATAAGATTAACATTCAGAAGTCAGTTGCATTTCTGCATACCAGCAATGAAATATTAGAAAAGGAGTACAAAAATACAATACCTTTTAAAATTGCACCTCAAAAAATCAAATACCTTGGAATACACCTGACCAAGGAGGTAAAGGACCTATATGCCGAGAACTATAAAACTTTCATCAAAGAAACCAAAGAAGATGTAAAGAAATGGAAAGATATTCCATGTTCCTGGATTGGGAAAATCAATATTGTAAAAATGGCCATCCTACCCAAAGCAATCTACAGATTCAATGCAATCCCTATCACATTACCCAGGACATTTTTCACAGAACTAGAACAAACAATCCAAACATTCATATGGAACCACAAAAGACCCAGAATCGCCCAAGCAATCCTGAGAAACAAAAACCAAGCAGGAGGCATAACTCTCCCAGACTTCAAGAAATACTACAAAGCCACAGTCATCAAAACAGTGTGGTCCTGGTATCAAAACAGACAGACAGACCAATGGAACAGAATAGAGAATCCGGAAATAAACCCTGACACCTATGTTCAATTAATCTTTGACAAGGGAGGCAAGAGCATCAAATGGGAAAAAGAAAGTCTATTCAGCAAGCATTGCTGGGAAACCTGGACAGCTGCATGCAAAGCAATGAAACTAGAACACACCCTCACACCATGCACACAAATAAACTCAAAATGGCTGAAAGACTTGTATATTATTTGAAATAGGTTTAGTTGACATAAAAAAATCTCAAATTTCAATGGTTTAAAATAATAAACTTTACTTCTTCCTTATACCCCATTTCTCTGTGTGTGCCCAGATTATCAAGGGAGACCACTTCCACATGTAGGAACTTTGTAATAAGTTTACGTGTTAGTTTGGCTAGGCTATAGTGTCCAGTTATTCAATCAAACCCTAATCCAGGTGCTGTTGTAAAGGTACTTTGTGGATGTGGTTAACATCTGCAATCAGTTAACTTTAGCTAAAGGAGATTATCTTCTGTCATGTGTTGAGTTTCATCTAATTAGTGGAAAATCCTTAAGGGCAAAATTGAGTTTTCTCTG
Organism: Phacochoerus africanus; assembly: GCF_016906955.1. Taxonomy (NCBI): domain Eukaryota; kingdom Metazoa; phylum Chordata; class Mammalia; order Artiodactyla; family Suidae; genus Phacochoerus; species Phacochoerus africanus. The sequence goes on from NC_062551.1 coordinate 124,706,813, forward strand.
AAGGAGAAGACATTCTATCTCAAGATTTTAGTATCTTGCCCCAAGTTTCTAGCCTGCAGGCCTGCTTTACTATTTCTAGATTATCCAGCTCCCACAATGGCAGGAGGACAATTTATTGAAATAAATTTCTTTGCTTATATGTGTACACATACACACATATTTTACATATGCATATTTTTTTTTATTTTTAGGGCTGCATCCACAGCATATGGAGGTTCCCAGGCTAGGGGTCTAATCAGAGCTACAGCTGCTGGCCTACGCTGGAGCCTCAGCAATGCCAGATCCAAGCCACATCTATGACCTATACTGCAGCTCACAGCCAGATCCTTAACCCACTGAGTGAGGCCAGGGATCGAACCTGCAACCTCATGGTTCCAGTCAGATTCATTTCCTCTATTCCATGATGGGAACTCCACATATGTGTATATTTAATATAATGTTTTACTCTGTTTCTCTGGAGAACCCTGATACAAACTCTCCAACTTCTTTCATCTGGTGTCACTGCCATCTTTTTTCAATGGCAGAGGATAAAGAGCATAAAGTGTGCAAAAAGGAACCCATCTGAAAGGTTTTGTAGGTCCGGAAGTGACATCTAGCTTTATCTATTTATATTCCTTGTGAGATCCTTCGACATCTGGTTGTTCCTAAATGCTGGAGAAGCTGGGAAATGTCACCTATAGGGACCCCAGATAGAAAGCCTATTTTGGTAAATAGTTGGTAGCCTCTACCAAAATTTTCAGTCATGTTTTATGACAATATTTGTAAAATTGAATTTATATTAAGTAATTTTTATGTTATATTTCTTCACTCATCATTCAAGGAAGCATTTGAAACAAACCTCGCATTTATATGGAGAGAAAAGGAGGGAAGGTCATTACAGGCTGAAGGAAATGAGAGTGTGAAGAAAGAGGGAATGGTAAGAAGGAGGGAAAATAAGGATCTGTTAGATGTGAAGAAGAGAGACACCTTTCTATTAATCCTGATCAGATCTTCTTTGCCCATCCTTCTCTGATAGTGAATCACTACCTTGGTGAGACACCATAACAGATGGTGGTTGATATCCCTTGAGCACTTTGAATAACAACATCAAAAATTTGGATACACTGATATGAATCTTAGGGTAAGTGAAAGGATAGAGAGCACTGAAGCTTGGGAGGTATAATTACTTGAAATATACGGTCAAGTTGAATTTTACTCTTCAGACAACAAGGATGTAAAGCTTTTGCACAAGAATTAATGTGATCAATGTCAACATCTGTCATTAGATTTAGCAGACTGCTTTATTTAAAATGAGTCAGAAAGGTGAGAGGCATTAATTAGACAGACCAGAAGAAGATTGTTAATACAGTGTGGGGCAGAGCTAAGTGCCTGCATTGTGGAAGATACAGTGAGAAGTGAAAAAATATTTTAAAAGAGGAATAATAGCATAGTAGCATTATAGACAGAATTTAATGCCTCATTGCACATAGGGATTAGGTTAGAATAATGTTCAAAAATATTGCTTACTTTCTATTTTGGTGATAAGAGGCTTGTGTAGTCTAATAAAAATTAGGGATAATGTACCTATTCTCTGGAATACGTAAACACCCATGAAGAGATGATCAAAGTACTAGGTTCTGCTTGTAACACACAGAGTGCTATGGGAGCCCAGAGGAAAGCATGAACCTTATAGGAATGCCCAGTTTCCTTTGCCATTTTCAGACCTCTTGTATTACTATCCCCTACTTCATCACTCCAAAAAGACATTTAATGTTCATTAAGGAGATATAAATAGGTTACTCCCTTATCAACCCAGAAACTGGGTCAATTTCACACTGAGTCATTAAATGTCTTAAGAACTGGTAATCCATCATGCTTTAACGACAACTTTAAAATGGTATTTCAAAACCAAAAGATTTATATCCTATTAAGAGATGATTGTAATGTAGTAATATGAGACTTAACTCACCCACTGAGAGCTGTGTTTTAAGGAGGATGGAGTGGGGGGGGGTGTTGGGTAACTACCTTATAATATTGAAAACAGCTGACCATTTTGGATATATAGTTTAGAGACAGTATTCTTTAAATTTGTGTTTTGGCAGACACATTGGTAGCCAATATATGATAACTTTACTAATTCTTTTTTTTTTTGTCTTTTTGCCTTTTCTAGGGCCGCTCCAGCGGCATATGGAGATTCCCAGGCTAGGGGTCTAATCAGAGCCATAGCCACCAGCCTACGCCAGAGCCACAGCAACGTGGGATCCGAGCTGCGTCTGCAACCTACACCACAGATCACGGCAACACTAGATCCTTAACCCACTGAGCAAGGCCAGGGATCGAACCCACAACCTCATGGTTCCTAGTCAGATTCATTAACCACTGAGCCACAATCAGAACTCCATTTTACTAATTCTTGAATGGGACATTTTAATCTGTAAATATAAACTCAAAGAACTAGATCAAAAGCAAACAAATTACAGTGGAAAAAATTAAAATCATTATATTAAAACAAACAAACAAACAAAGGGGTTCCCATCGTGGTTCAGAGGTTAACAAACCCGACTAGTATTCATGAGGATTTGGGTTTAATCCCTGGACTTGCCCATTGGGTTAAATATCTGGCATTGCCTTGAACTGTGGTGTAGCTCACAGATGCCACTCGGATTCCTCATTGCTGTGGCTGTGGCATGGGCCAGCAGCTATAGCTCCAATTCGATTGGACCTCTGGCCTTGGAATCTCCACATGCTTTGGGTGCAGGCCTAAAAAAAAAAAAAAAAAAAAAAAGCAATATGCCAGTTGTTAAAAGGTAAAGTAAACCCACATATAAATGATGACAAAATACAAAATACTTACATATGTAATTTTAGGAAAATATGGAGCACAGGGTAAGTTCCCACATAATCTTTTCTCCTCACTAAAGAGTTACAATGATGAAGAGAAACATCCTTATTGCTAGCTGCCCCCATTCTCCTTATCTCCATTCAGCCTTGCTGAAGACAGGTGGGTCATTTTCAGAGATGGCTCTATCTGCATACATTCTGGAGGTAAGTGCTCTCTAGAATCTCACAATATTTACGTAAATTGTTTTTAGAATTAAAACTCCTTCTGCCTGAACTTTTCTTGCCATCATTGCTATCATTCTGTACCTATATGTTACATTGATGAGGAGATTTATTTTGAACTTTCAGGAGAATTGTGATTCTTCTTTTATCATTTTTATTTGTATTGATTCACTGAGTTAACCAACATGATTTAATTTCTCTGTTATCCCAATTAACTGGTTAGTCTCCCTTGTGCTTATCTTTACATCAGTCTCTAGAGTCTCTTCCTTTTGGGTGTTTACCACTAAAAGCAGGACAAGGCTTTGAGGCTTTTTTTTTTTTTCCCTTCTAAGCCTTGACAATATATTACAGTTTTTGAGAGTCCATCTGTTGGACCATGTGACCAGACAGTCTATGATATCACAGAAGATGATGTCCTGATCACTGTGGTGACTATAGTGCTGTCTCCAGGAACTACTCTTAGTCAAGTGTATTTTCATGCAGCCTCTCCTGTTCCAGCTTTTGAACACCATTTATCTCTCTCACAAAAAAAGGCATTAGCTAGGATTTAAGGGGTCTTTGAGCTTCACCTTGAGAGTCTAATTATAATTAGACTTTTATTCCCAGTGATTTTCATAACTCATTTCATAACTCTAAAATAAATAGAATAAAATTTTATACAACTTAAACCACTTATGTGAATAACTCCTAGATACACATACACACAAATAAAATCATTTCCATGTGTTCTTTCTCTGTTTTTCTTTTCAAGAACTTTTTCCTTTCCTTGATTCTGGAGTAATAAATAAAATCATTGCACTTTGTTTATAAAAATTCATGTTTTTTTTAATTTAAATGGTTCATATTCCTGCATAAGAGAAGCTTAGCAATTTAGCAATCTTTAACTTTTATTTTCTTCTGGCTTACCTATGAAATTACAGTAGGAAGTAAAAAATAAAGTTTCATTAGACATTTTAGGCTGCAATTCAACCTTTGTAAGTTACAAGCAGAAGGGGAGATATAGTTGCAATTCAACATTTGTAAGTTACAAGTAGAAGAGGATGAGATCTACAATTCAGAAATTAACTAGCAGTAAGAACTTGATGACTAATTTAATTTAAACTTTAATGTTCTCACCTTTAGAATAGTCTTGTTAAACTGTATTCTTGTCACAGAATTCAGTAAGGCTATGAATTATTTGTCAGATGAATAGTTCCACCCCAAAATACAATGTCACGTTCATTAAAACATTCTATGCGTTATATTATATCATTTTAAGACCATGTAAGAAGAGAATTATAATTATTATCATTATTATTATTATTATTATTATTATTATTATTATTATTATAATATACAAAGTCATTGGGCCAGGGAAGTGAAATGAATGGTTCAGGTACACAACTGTCTTGTGATTTCAGTAGATGTAATTTCCTATATTTTCATCCCTCTGCTCTTTGTCTTATTTATTTGTATAAATCAGAAAATAAAGTTCATAAATTTACTTTAAGAAAGTGAACTCTATTGATTTGGATGTAATTCATAGTTCTCAGTTAAAATTGCATGCATCAGAACTAACTCTGGGTGTTCCCATTGTGGCTCAACAGTAAGGAATCTGACTAGTATCCATGAGTATGTGGGTTCAATCCCTGGCCTTACTCAATGGTTTGGGGATCTGGCATTTCAATGAGCTATGGGGTTGCAGACATGGCTCAGATCCCATGTTCCTGTGGCTGTGGTGTAGGCCAGCAGCTACAGCTCTGATTCACCTCCCCCAACCCCCCAAGGCTGGGAACTTCCATATGCTGTGGGTGCAGCCCTAAGAAGACAAAAAAAAAAAATCCTGATTCTGATATTTAATCTCTAAGTGAAGATGCAAATGAGCAAAAGAAAAAAAATAATAACAGGGCCAAAAACAATCCCAGCCTCTGATCACTATTTTCTTATTGTGATGGTATGACTAGGAAGGAAGCAGAATCATTAAAATGTTGAATAGAAAAACATAAAGGATAAATTTTAATTGTGCAAAAAAAGTAAAGCAAACACCTTTCATCATTGAAGAAAATGCTTCAGGTAAGTTTTAGAATTATAGCTAACTAATGTGCTCAACTAAATTTGACAGTACAAAGACTGATAAAATTTGCAAAACTAATAGTCTTGCTCTTTCTTATAATACTTCATATTTGTTTACCTCCAGATTACAAAATAATGCCAAACATACAAAGAGTTAAAAAAATCAATAAAAACAAAAAATAACCCAACAGTAAAATGAGCAAAAGACTTTAACAGGCAATTAACAAAAGAGATAAACATAAAGATTTAATTTTGCTAGACATGAGAAAAAAGAGAAAAACCATAATGTGATGCCAATCTTGCCAAAGTTTCTAGAATGTAAAATACATATACCAAACCTAAGCAAGGATGTGAATTAATTTGTATTCTCACACACTTAAGGTCAAAGTTTAACTCTATGTAATTGCTTTGAAAAACTCTTTGGCAATATCTAGTAAACCTGGACTTATGGATACCTTACAGGACACAAATTTTGCTTCTGGTATATAACTAAAATAAATCCATATATTTGTTGACCAAATAATATACCCCCAAAAATGTTTATTATGGCACTATTTGTCATAACAAAAAACTAGAGACAACACTATACTCAATTATACATAAACAGTAGAATGGATATATGTTGCTATAAGTAATTATAAAAACAGAACACAATACATACATTGATACTACACAACTACATGTCACAAAAATTATTTTCACAATCAAATGTTGAGTAAGCACAAAAAGCATATTATGTATGATTTTATTTATATAAGGTTGGAAAACAAGCAAATGTATCATATTAGAGGTCAGAATAGTGTTTATGCTTGAAAGGCAAATAATAACTAGCAGGAGTCATGAGGAAACTCCTAGGTATATACCAACATTGTGGTTTTTCAAATATATATTCAAGTGCTGGTTACATGACATCTTCAAATTGAGAAAAAATTCATCAAATTTTGATATAATTGATATATTTTTGTGCAGTTATGCCATACTTTAATGAATAGCATACTTTAATTTATATGCTTGCATGTATTCATGTGTGTGTGTGTTCCCAGGTACTCAAAATTACACATTACTGGATACTTTTATCTCTAATATCAGCACAAAGCTGTTTTCCTTTGGGATACAATGAAAATGTCAGCTGAAGTTTGATTAGATCAATGAGCATGGTCTATACAGGCACTGCCAATGCCAATCTCAGAGTTACTAGTACCATTTATAGCTGCAACTTTATTTTTCAAGGGTTAAGATTTGAAATAATTCATTTAAGGTACTTATTTCATTGCCTCTGTTATCAGCTTTGCCTTTCCATTCTCCTTCATTTAAATCTCTTTGATTCTTGCGAAGAGGAAAGCTTTAGCAACGTAATTCGTTATGTAAAAGGCAGTTAAGTTTTGTTAAAAGAAATTTTATTTTATTTTTTACCTTTTTTAATTTTTGCTTTTCTTAGGGCCGCACCCACAGCATATAGAAGTTTGTAGGCTGGGGTCATATCAGACCTACAATGCCAGCCTATGCTACAGCCACAGCAACACAGGATCTGAGCTGTGCCAGTGACCTACACCACAGCTTCCACAACACCATATCCTTAACCCACTGAGCAAGGCCAGATGTCAAACCTGCATCCTCATGGGTCTTAGTTAGGTTCGTTAACTGCTGAGCCTCAAAGGAAACTCCAGTTACAAGAAATTTTAATGTAAGTTGATATAATTTAAATAATCTAACCTATAGATAAATTCAATATTGGGGAAAAAAACATAATTTTAAAAAGAAAGACAACTAGGTGTTATATACTTCCTGATAGAAGTACTTCCTTTAGAAGTATTTACTTTACTAAATAAGTAAAATTTTCAAAAAGATCAAACTTAATATGATCAAAACTTGGTTAATTTTAAGAAAATAAAGGCAAGTAGAAAAAAATATGAAACACAGGTTTTAAAATTGGTACTTTAGGTCAAATATCCAGCTTCATGAATAATTTTCAATTAAAAACAACAATGAAGAATCAATTTATAAATTAAAAGAGAACTAAAGACATATCAAGTATCACAGTGAATAGTCTTTCTTGGATTTAGATTAAATAACATTTTAAATGTTTATTGAGATAATTGACATTTATGATCAGAAGGAGCACTTATTAATTTTTAGGTAAGGTAAATGTATGGTAATTTATTTTTTTAAGATTCCTTATCTTTTAGATATATCCTTTTGAAATGTCTACAAAAAAAGAAAAGTCTGCAGACGAAAGGATATAATATGTGAATTTTGACTTAATATGGACTGAGGAAAAGAGGAGGAATAGTATAATGCAATAGAATTGGATAAGAGTTGATGAAAGTTGAACATAGGTGAAATGTTTATGGTTATTAATTATACTATCTTCTATAATTTTGATTAAGTTTGAAACTTCCTATGATAAATAGTTAAAGCAGGGAGGCAGATTCTTGAGTGTATTCAACCTTATATAGCATCATACATAGAAATGAATCTTTGATTCAGAGCATCCCCATTTAAAAAAAAAAAAAAGATTTTTCATAAAAGCCAAGTGGTGAGACAAGAGCAAGTGAACATCCACTCAGTTGCAAAAGCCAAGAAAAAAACAATACCTCCCTTGCTTTATGCCTTTGTGAATTAGTCACAGCATCAAGTTGTTGGAGAGGCACTTTAATTTGATACATTTTGTGCTTTGGGGATAGTTTTTACTGGGTTAAAATTGCTGCTGTTAGAAAAATCAGTGTCAACCATGAAGTTATGTTGACCCTCTGGGCAAAGGTGAGATGAGAGGGTCAGGCTGAGAAATGAAGACAAGAGGGGAAATGTGCAAAGAGGGGGGCAAAATGTCAGAGAAAACTCTTTTTTTAATGAGCTGGATTTTCTTCCTTGTGCCCAGGAAGGCCTGTTATGCTTTGTCTCAGGAGAGGAGTAGAGAAGCGCCTCTTGCTGCCCTTTGCTAGTATTCTGATCATCAGTGTCAACAGAGTAGCCCTGTTATGCCTTTAGCTGCAACAGAAAGATTGAGAACAATTCCAGGTCTACCCAATTACAGTTTATGGAGTCTGGCCCCTGAGAAAGCAAGAAATCAGCACTTTCTCCTTGCATTGTCTACAAAGGTTTACTCTGCTTCCTACAAAGATCCCTTGCAAGATTGTTTATTGAGAATCGGAAAATTTTGGTTCTGGTTCCAGATATGCCACTTTTCTTCCCCAAGTTGGCCTGTCATTTTATAAATGAGAGATTTGAAATAGATGATATTGGAGTTTTGTTGAAATTTATCAGTATTTAAATTTATTTATACTCTTTATTTACCTCTGATAAGTGTGGATAAACTTCTTCACAGCTCTTATTTTTGAGATTGAGTGAAAGCAAAGGGAAGTAAAGGGATAAACCCTAGTATGATTCTCATATTTGTTTAAGTTTTACAATGTTTCTTTTTGGTTTTGTTTTCTCTTTCTTTATCCATTTGTTAGATTTATTTCATTTTTGTTTGTTTTTTATAACTATTTTATATATTGGATGTTACAGGGAGAAGAGGTGATTTTCTTAAAAGGATAGTAGACTATTACAAACTATCTTACTTTGTGACTACAGAAATAACCATCCCCTATTCATTCCAATAATGGATGTTCTTATACGTTTCATGCATTGCAAATCCATTTTACATGCAGAGAATTATACTCCTTACTTGCAAATCTAATCACAGCAGTCCCCTACTCAAGCAAATACCTGGCTCCCTATTTTTTGGAGGAAAATTTATACTCACTTGTAACTCTTTTATAACTTCCTTTTTATAGAAATTTTCACAATTCATAGTGTAATGATATAATATACTCACTAATTTGTAATACAAAAAAAAATCATATCACAATTATTTTCTCACATGCTCTTCTTTATAGGAAATTTCCTATATTTCCCTTGAGACCTCTTGTTTGAAATACCCAAGTCCCTCAAGGATTTATCAGTCCAAAGGAGAGTGATTCCAAAAGTCAGGCTTGAAAGGAGAGCTGACTGGGATGTATAAGCAGTACTCTCACAGCAACAATTTGGTTGTGGCAGTTGGTACTCATTTTTTTTGGTATGTTTTGTTTTTGTTTATGTTTGGCTGTGCCCATGGCATGCTAGTATCCCTCTGTATATGGGTCATATACAGAGGAATATGGCTGTGTCCATCTGGTTCTGATTTTTTTCAGTCCATAACTAAGCTGCAATATTATGTTCATAGTCCCAAAAACTCAGTTTTTAATGACACTAGAGCTGCCCACACAGAGACTTCAAGCTTTGTATATGTTCCTATAGAATTACAAGCCCTTATGTACAGACAAGATGTTCCGTACTGCGTGTGCTCTGTAAGATATTCATCTGCCAGTAGACATTACCCAGGATCACCCAGTGAATTCTGACAAGTTTCTTGAATTTTCATCCCCAAACAGAAGAGGACACTATTTAGTTCCATCCCTTGCCATCAATACCTTTAGTTAATTTTTTTTTAGAGAAAAAAAAAATTCTGACACTTCTATTGAGCTCTAAATACCAAGATTAGGGTCTTTTTAGGAACACACACATGGATAGAGTCAAGATCCACTTATATCCTTTCAATAAAGGGAGTGTTGATTGGCATTGAGTTTGTATATTTATGGGAGGCCTTGTAAGTGCGTGTTTTTGTTTTTTCTTCTATCCAAGATCATTTAATTTTAAGGTCAGTAGATAAAAAGGTTATTGGTATAATATTTAAAATATATTTTATCCAGTAGTTATTATAAATAGCTATTTGTGCATTTTTTTAAACTTCTACATGCCTTTCCGGCAGGTAATAGTTGTCTGCATGCAGCTACTCTATTATTCTTATCCTTGTTCACCAGTACAATGCCCAGAACATGATATATGCTCAAAATGTGTTTGTTGAATAGATTAAGAGCATATAGGTCTCAAAGTGTTCTATGGCATATAAACTATGCATCAGAAGATGAAGTATTGGTAGAAGGAATAGAATGCATAATATATTGGAAGTCTCCAGAGCACAAAGTTGAGCAAAGATGGGAAAAACAGAGGAAATGTAGAGAAATAAGAAGATCATGAAGATTATTATGAAACATTAAAGTCAAAGATTAAAATTATCATGAAACATTAACATAAGATCATGAAATATTTTTATGGAGTTGGAATTTATTCTAAGGTCAATGGGAAAATTTTTCAGAACAGAAAGCAGAGAAATTTATTTTAGAAATATCACTCTGACTTCAACATGAAGGATGAGGAGCTCCCACTATAGCACAGTTCATTAAGGATCTGGCATTCCTGTTGCTGTGGCATAAGTCATGGCTGTAGCTCAGATTCAATTCCTGGCCCAGGAACTTCCATATGCCACAAGTGTGCCTGAAAAAGAAAAATAAATAAATAAAAAATGGAAGATAAATTGGAAATAACTAAAACTTGAATCCACTTTAGTAATCTAGGCAAGAAATCACAAAACCCTGAATTAAGGTAGTAACTGAAGATGGATCTGACAAATTTTATAATCTGCTATAGGTAAGATGAAGGGGAAAGATAAGATAATGTTGAGATTTTTCAATAGACAATGGAAAGGATAACAGACAGTACCACTGGTGGTGGCAGAAGAGGGAAGATAGGAGGAGAATATCCAGGTGAGAGGGGAAAAGTTGAATTCAGTTTCAAACATTATGCTGGTTGAACAAGCAGTTGGCTCTGTGTCTCTGAAGCTAAAAGGAGATCTGATGAAGATGTAAACTCGGCAGTTTTCAACATATGACACAGGAATGGCAAAAATATTTTATCCTATCATTCTACTCTGAAATACTATGTCATTTTTCTAGAGCACTGATTTGAAAAAGGACTTTGAGGTGAAATTCTTTCATAGTGGAAAAAAAGTGTTAATTGATTAGTGAGGTTTGGCATTTATACAAAGAATAGTGAGAGTAAAAGTGTATTTGTAACATTCATTTATCCTGATCTAGACAGTAATTTTTGCCATGGGATATGTGGGATTATGTATGATGTGTAGCATGTATATAGAATGAAAGTGAAAAGGAATTAAGACAGAATTTTTAAAGTACCCTAATGTTTTAGAAGCTGAAAGAATTCTTGTTTTCTGGTGGTTTAAGAAATGGATTGGGAAGGAGTTTTTTGTTACCAATTTATCGTTTCTGTAAGCAGAGTGGTATTATAGCAGGCAAACACCAAATGCTAAGAAAATGTTTAGGTATTTCTTATCTTCAGTACTCTCCTTTTGTGCCAACCACATTCCAACATTCTAAGCCTTGGAGGAATTAAAGAATCCATATACTAAAATTGCACCAATTCTGTATAACCTACCATGAGTTTTTTGGTGTGTGTGTGTGTTTGCCATTTTCTTGGGCCGCTCCCGTGGCATATGGAGGTTCCCACGCTAGGGGTCCAATCAGAGCTGTAGCCTCCGGCCTTCGCCAGACCCACAGCAACGCGGAATCCAGGCCCCGTCTGCAACCTACACCACAGCTCACTGGCAACGGCAGATCCTTAACCCACTGAGCAAGGCCAGGGATCGAACCCGCAACCTCATGGTTCCTAGTCGGATTCATTAACCACTGAGCCATGACAGGAACTCCCCATGATTGTTATCAGTGTGCTGTTGCCTTGGTTCTGTAACAAGTCCTCTCATATGTCAGCTCCATGCCTGGGCCTCTGCCTGTCTACTTTGTCTAAGAGTTGACTTGCTAGCCACCTTGGCATTCTGATACCCCCTCTCAGGCCCTTGTTCTCCTCAGTGGCACATCCTTGCTGGTATTGTGAGTAAGCCACATTATTGATAGCACATTTTCCTGTTGTGGACCACTGGATTGCCTATCCCCTTGGATCTTTTTATTAATAAATTAATTTATAATATATTCATTACCTCCTGCATTACAGGATCTCTGTCACTTTGTCAGTTCTCTTGGTATACCGGTCCTACACTGTAAATGAGAGGAGGCAGATAATCTAACAGTCAGAATAATTCTGAAAATTTTCTCACAGAGGTGATAGGAGAGAACAGAGAAAGGGGAATGATACCTGTTTTCTGGGATCAATGAATGTTTCCCAGAGCAGAAGTCACATGGGTTGAGCTGGAGAAATATATTAGGATTATTTCTAGATTATTTTAAGATCCCACTGCTAAGGCAATTAGAATAAAATTTGGCTATATTGAACTGAAAAATTAAGACTACATTAAACAAAGAAGTATTACATTTCTCACAACAAAAAGTATGTGGATTAGGATCAGTCTAGAACTCATATGGTGGCTCCATAGTCACCAATGACCAAGATGTCTTCTGTGCCATTCTCAGTGTTTAGCATCCATCCTTAAGTTCACTTTACAGCACAGAGGGCTGCTGAAGCTCCTACTGTCATACCTGTAGTTCAGGCAACCAAAACAGAAGAGGATAAAAGAGAAAGTAGATACAGAGTAGAATAAGGAGAGGGGTCAGTGAACAGGGAGAGGAGACGTTGGAAGATGCAAGAAAGGGAAGAAAAAAAGAAGAAAAGCAGGAAAGAAGCAAGATGGTGGGTGTTAACAATGATGCTGTGATATTAAAGAGCAATATATACAAAGCAATACATCTCCTTTGGATACAAAAAAAACAAGTACACAATATACTATACAAAACTGAAGTATGAGTTTTTTATTGATTAGAATGACAATAATTATATCAGCAATGCTATTTTCAGAAGTGTGTTTTTCCAAATTTATTTCCCCTATTTGGAAGCAGTCCAGGAAACCCTCTTTCGCTTAAAAAGAATTGGACTGCATTTTGTGTCTGAACTGAAAAAACTGTTTGAAAACTTGGACTGTGTATTTATGAGTTGCTTTGCCAACTTGTAGTGGCAATATCTTTTGAGACACTCAGCGGGGTTGACTTTGTCAAGTGTAACAAAGAATATTTCAAACATTGGGGGTTTGGCAAAATCTTCAGTGTGGTTTGCCAGTGCCGTTCCATCAATTTTTAACACCTATTTTTTAAAGAGACATTTAATCCATACTTATTTCTTACTGCTTTACTTCTTAACTCATCAAAATGTTATATTTTAA